>NC_068356.1:148647558-148661231 GCF_020536995.1 Dreissena polymorpha | reverse complement strand
AAGACTAGTTTCTACATAGTGAGAAGGGAATACGAAGAAAAATGAAATGTTATTAAAAAAACTCAAGTAGCAGATGTGTTAGAAAACTTGCTGACTCCCTGTCAATTTAGACTACATTGTGATAACGCACAAAGATTAGTCATAACCTTATGACATAAGATATGGGAGTATTATTTGAAGACGTGCCACATTTCAAAATATAAGAATTTGATATCAATTATATTGCAGAGTGACTGGAAGAAGGAATACTGTTGTGGTGTTATCATTCTTCGTCAAATAAATACAAAGGCTGTTGTTCTGTAAATCTACAAAACAGACACACACATACACACACGCACACACATTGGTTTTAATACAATGTTGCTTTGGTGCTTCAATGTTTCGTTATCGTTGTAATGTTCAAGTAACGTTTTTAGATGATGCAAGTCAAGCGTATGCGGAGAAGGTTAAGCTAGACGGTTGATCTTCATAACAAATATCTAGACCACGTGTGACCTGTTTTCGTTTATTAAAATAAACACACAATCCTTGTATTTAGACGTTTGTGTATTATGGGAACACATGTTTCGTTTGAACGCAATTAACAATGACCTCGACGTCACAAATCACATCTCATAATACTAACCGGATTTTCTACATAGCGGTGACGGATTGGTCTGATGCACTCTTCACAAACACCAGCGTCCCTGCCACACCGTCCATCCGTGCAACGTGGAATGGCACATCCGGTCGCACATGTCGCCGTACCACCCTGGCAGGCATCCGCGGGTGCAGTATCCGGTGACATTACAGACACTTGTCAAAACAGTTAGAGTTGCATGAAATGTCGCACTGTGGACCGTACTTTTCGGGCACGCATCCCTCCAGGCATCTATCCGCCGCACCCAGGCAGTTCCGGTTCACG
The DNA here is from genome assembly GCF_020536995.1 of Dreissena polymorpha. Classification (NCBI taxonomy): domain Eukaryota; kingdom Metazoa; phylum Mollusca; class Bivalvia; order Myida; family Dreissenidae; genus Dreissena; species Dreissena polymorpha. The sequence goes on along the minus strand of NC_068356.1, from coordinate 148,660,327 downwards.
CAGTTTGCGCTACAGTTGCCGTCACACAACCTTCCAAACCATCCGACGTTGCAACCGTTTGTGCAGTTTCCGCTCTGAAGTTCGCAGACGACATCCTTACAATTCAAACTGCATGACGAGGTACACGTGGGTCGATAGAATCCTGGCACGCATGCGCTGCTGTCACAGTTTCGCTCACCTTGTTGCAGGAAATGATACCAGAAGACAACGGGAGGCACTGGGTACTGCAGTTGAATTCACACGAAATTCCGTGAGCTCCGACATGGCAAACCAGACACGCTCCAGTGAACTGCGCACAGCGCGTGCACCGATTTCCACACCGGGGTGTCGCATTTGTCCCCGAAATAGCCGTCCACGCACGCGCCTTGGCACAAACCGGAAGTCTGATCACAGACGCCACTAGCACAGTTGGGGCATGTTCTCTCACAGTGGTCGCCATAACGGCCGCTGATACACCCTTTGCACTCGCCGTGTATCGCTCACATGTGCTCCCTGAGCAGTTGCTACCCCCTGGACAGGGCGTGGTACAGAAGTTACCATAGAAACCGACATCACATGCTGAAACCAAGAAATACCTAGTATTTAACATTATCCTCTTCTCCGAAATAAGGCATATATGGTTAGAAATTAAAATAATTTTTATTACCTGAGGTAAAGCTACTCATCTTATTTTGATCGTGTATTATAAGTTAAATTTTTTCATTGCAGCAGAAGTAATTATTGCGAGCTGTTAACCAATTTATTATGTCCGCTTTGTAGATTATATAGTTAGCCTGGAAACTCCACATGACGTTAGCGTTTTTAGTAAAACAAAATGTCATTCAAATATGTTTTGGATTAAACAAATATAGCAAAAATCAATTTGAAATATTTATAAAAATTTACTCAATTAAAACTGAGAGAAGAAGCTGACTTATTAATGTATTATAGTGTATTATATCAGAGACACATAAAAGACGACACGGCGCAGATGTACGAACGCACAGTTATTAACATAGTTTCCAGGCACATACATCAATTGAAAGGAAATCAATTAAACTATGGTTCTCATGTTATATACTGCCAGCGTAGGTTCAAAACAGCCTGCGCAGTCCTGCCATGGGCTCCCATGTCCGCTATTGGACCGCGGCCGTGTAAGAAGCGGAAAGGATACTTCCAGTCGGGGGCCGTACTCACCAACCGATTCATAGTCTGAGAAATAAAGTATATAAATTGTAATGTTCTGAAACTTAGTTACCGTCTAGATTGACAGAATAATAACATATTGTTTGCTAAGAACAATACGTAATGACAAAATCACTATTTTAAGGGTTTTTTATTGAGTCGAAAAGTATTCTTTATCCTAAGTCTAAGAATGGGTTGGTGAATATGGACCCTGATTTCATGCATGCGCAGGCTGGTCTGTAGCTTCGCTGTACGCATATGCCATAAGATCGTTTTTTGCACGACGCGTGCCATAATCATATTGCGCACTTACGCTGCGGATTACCGTGGTTAGTTATACTCGACACTCATACACAGTGTAGAAACTTGAATTTTTATGTAGCGCTTGTTGATACATTCCCCTGAGTTGTTATTTTCTGTCCCCTTTAATTATATTCTGGTTTTCAGGAAAATAATGGATTATTAAATATGATGAAAAATCGTATGGACACACTCAACTCATTGCAGTGCCGGATACAGCAATATAGATCAATATCAGAATGTACGATATTTTCCTTCCTATAACTCTGATGTTATGAAATTTACACAAAACCCTTACACCTATTTGTTATTGTCTCATATGCGGCACTTCAATGGCGGGTAATTAATGTTAAATGTGTGTAGATTACCTCGCATTGCATTGCGGATGTTGTGCTGTTAAACTTCCAGTTACGATGACAACATATTGATGACGTCACATTGGTGAAGACATTTTGTGTAGACGTACATCCGACGGACAGACACATTTCACAACTTCACGACAAAAAAACACGCGGGAATTTACCCATTCACTGTTGTTAACAATTCCAAAACAAGTCCAGACCCGGGATTGATAAGTCTTCATTTTTCTTGGAGGTTTTTAATGAGGTATTTTATGTTTTGGCTGCGAAAGTGATAACCTCAATCTAGTTTTAATAGTAATAATAATTCAATTATAGCTTTGATTCAAACTGAATGTATTTTTGTGGTATTTTGAACTCCCATAAAAAATAGCAACCCTAGTTTTGTCGTAGAAATTAATAATGGTTGTGCAAAATGGATTTAATTATTGAACAATTTTAAAAAGTGGTGGTTATGAAATTTATGAATTTGTTTTAAACTATATTCTGAACAGTTGAGAAACAGAAACACCTGCCTAAGCGGTTATCTGTAATTTAGATTGGTCCTAGAACGACCGAGAGACTGAATGGAGTTTGGTAAAATGTTTTATTATAACTACACAGGCTAACCTGGGACGACACGTTCAGTACATGCATGAAACCCCGTGTTTCACTGCGAAGCTCATATACTTAATGGAATAAAATGAGATGGAGGTTAGATTAGTGCAATTGTAGTAAGTTAATTCCCCTTACATTGGAAGTAGAGCGTATCGAGTAAATAAACAAAACGGGCATTGAGAAAGCAAAATCAGATAAACAATAAAAAAAGGTTAGTCTAAGCTATTAAATAGGTTATTGGTAAAAGAAAGAGCTAAAATAAAACACATGTCAAACTGAACTGTCTATAGAGTTAAACAAAGCATGGTTGACGAAAAGCAGATTAGCGCCATGCAAGCACTAATGAAAGCGCGGTTGTTTTCTCTGATTCCCGTGCCAACACCTACCAGCCTCTCTGCACTGGAATCCGGGTTTAGGCAGGTCACATTCTCTGCAATACCCGAGCATTCTGTCGCACGTATAGTTAACACAAGTGTTGTTCGAGGGACACGTCAACTGGCATTGGTTTCCATAGTAACCGACGCGACATCCGTAGCTACAGGCGCCACCGACGTCATCGCACGTGGAGTTGACACATTTTGAGTTGCACTGCGTGTCACAGGTCGGGAAGTTGTAGTATTCATCGACACACCCGTCCACGCAGTTGTTTCCGGCATTCACGCATCGTTTATTCCTGCACGTGGTACTACATGGATGGGCGCACGTGGGGTTATAAAACCCATCGTCACATCCGTACACACAGTCCCCGGTATTTATTTCACACACTTGCACATCGAGGCTTCTCTCCGCGCAGGTTTGACTGCATGTCAGGCCACAGTGTGGGGCAAAGAACCCGGGCTTGCATGCGCCGCTAGTGCAGCCACCGTTCTCTTTCGCGCACGTGCTGAAATTCTGCCCAGGGTCAGAAACACAGTTGGCGCTGCAGTTACGCTGACACGTGTCACCGAATGTACCAACGTTGCACACCTCGCAGGTTCCATTCACTCGGTTACACACCGTGCATCGGTCGTCGCATCTGTAGTTACAATTGTCGCCATAGTAACCATTGACACATCCTAGCTGGCAGAAGCCGGTGCTCTGCTCACACAGTCCGTTCACGCAGTTTGGGCACGTGCGGTTACAAATGTCGCCCCATCTGCCCACCACGCACCCAATGCAAGTGCTGGTGTAGCGGTTGCAGGTTCGATTCCAACACTGAGCGCCGCCGGGACAATCTTCATTACAGAATGTCCCAAATTTACCCACACTGCACGCTGAAAAGCAAACACGCACAGCGTCATGATGGCAACCCGCGTTAAATGTGTTGAAATCTGAGCATTTTTGTTAATTTATCATTGATGCACCTTAGGTTATTAATTACCGCGTTATCCAGATGTGTTAATTACGTCAATGCTATTATATTAGAACTGTTGCCGTGTTCGATGTTAATATAGAAAATTACGCTGACATCGCTTTCTTTGTTATTTTGCTGCACAAGTCAGTTAATTTGTTAAATATGACATATGAATGTTATATAAATATATTATTGCAAGATATTTTTGCATGCTTATGTGTAGTTTCATATGTTCATATATGAAAGGGGAAGAAATCTAGCTGAATATACTTTACTTATGAGTAAGAGTTATCTTTTGTTGACAAATCATCAATCCGTATTGTCGCCATGTATGTTTCAAATTTTAATTTGTGATAGATGGCTAGTGTTTCAGCGAACGTTAGTTAATAAATGTGTTATTGAAAAGAAAAATCGATTTAAAACTGAAATTACGTAATGCATCTTCACATGACTTCATGCAATGTGAATATTGCGATCGATTGAATAATTTAAAGCTTTAAACTGTTGTTTGTCATACTTCTGCGCGAAGAACCAAAAATACATGCGTTATAGATGTTGTTTTATTCAACAAGGGGTCCTTGCGGATTATTTAATTATACATAAAGGTATTAGTACAAGACTGTACGACTATGAAGAATGCAATGGGAATTCGGACGATTCGAATATTGTTTTTACAATGTTGTGCTCATAAACCCTCCTTAATGACTTGTGTATTGTTTTTATTGCTGTTATTTTTTTACAGATGAACTTAATTTACGTCAAATTAGTACACGTTTTTCAGGAGTCAAGTGGAAGATATATTGGGTATGAAAGGCACATTCAGATGAAAAAAAACCAAACAAACATGACAATAAGGCAGTTGCTTACATTTTACTTGATTATCTAGGTAAGTTAATATCTCAATATTATAAAAATAAGTTAATGTTGTTAATAGCGCTGAATTGTTTTAGAAATAAATATATTAGTACAGGATATTTAATGTTTTCTAGCGGTTACACATGGTATAAAACTAGATATGTACCAGTTCACCCCATCCTCATGCAATCAGTATATGTGATGATATTAGTACTTATTTATTGCAATTATATATACAAGCCAGCATATTAACAAATGAGTTATCATGTTACCGTCGAAAAGCCTATTCAGGGAACGGACTTCGTTGTCAAGTGATAGCATTACAGGAAAATGGGTTACTGCTTCTAACTATTTATAGCCTCCGATGAAGAAAATACTGAGATATTCTTAAGACATTTTGATCATAGTATACGAATGATATGTTGTGTACATACAGACATAAAGACACTTACTGTTCAAGTATTTTGAAACAGCAATAAAATACAAAATAATATCAGCAAAATCAATGACAGGAATGCAAAACGCATGCAGCATGTCTTTTAATATTCATTCATTTAATTCTATACACATATATTATGTGTCCAATATTCAAAATAAAATACGATTCTACTAGAGAACAATTCTTAACATGATATGATTTCAGTGTATTACATATTCAATCAATTAATGAGCAATGAATTACACAAACGACGAGGAAACACAAAATAAATATAAATATAAAACCGATTGAATTTCAGCATATCAAACAATCTAACCTATGGTCTATGAAGTCTAAATACTTACGCTTGCTAATTTATGGGTGAAAATCGACGAACACAAATCCGACTAAGTTTAAGTCTCTTTCAACAACATTGTAGCGATGACCTTTAGGGCGATTGAACATATTGATTTTTTTAAAAGGAAGGTTATCATGATAACAGAAGAAGACACGCCCCCGTAAAAACAACTTAACAACACACCAAAGTAAAACATAATTTCCATTTGTTATATAGTTAAAATATCGCAAAATAGCAGTATGCTCTTACCTTGTTTACATCACTTAACCGGAAGTCACAGTCTATGCGCATGTACTGGAACCGCGCATGCGTGCCACTTCCGCATGGCGCTCGATCGATGACAAAGTCATACTTTCAATTCATATCGCATTTACAGGACAAATGTTATCTGACAATTATAACAAATATTTAGACATTGGAATGCGGATACAATATTACTGAAACATACACGTATTTTGGTGTTGAATATTAATGGCAACATTATTATTATTATTTTTTAACATTATTAAAGTGTGTATGTGTAGTTTGCAACTATAACGTGGTAAAGTTATTGTATCACGTGAAAAAAGGTGTGCATTACGTCATTGAAACTGCGTATCATGTGTCGATGTCATGAAAGGCTGGTGTTTTGTACAGCATTATGATGTTTTGTTCGTGTGGCATATGATGATATTTCAAAAGCAACTATGGATGAAAAATGATGGATGAAAATGTTGGACGAAAAGACAGAACAGAACAGAACAAGAGAGATAGTCGTTTTTATTGAGGCAAGACCCGAACAGCTATATTTCATACTAATAAGACCAACAGAATAATACACATTTAAGCAAAGACCCGTAACTACATCTTACATCCATACTTTTGAACAATTGCATACAAAACGCGTATTTGAATAAATACGAAGTAAGACGCACATTTTAAGCTTCAGTATTTATCAAACAATTTAATATTTTACGCAAGGAAATATAGCATTTTTTACCAACGTATGTAAAGTTTAGTTCGTATTATGATTGTATGCTTATGAAATTAAAGATTTTAATTGATACGGAGTTTGCGAAAGGTAGACAGACCACAAAGGAAATGTGTTATGATTATATATCGTTAATAAGCGGTGATCTATAGGAAGCAAAACACGTGCATGGTTAGGAAGCACTCTGGGTTACACACCACTAATAAGCACTAAAGCTACGGCGAAGTCATTGTGAAAGCACGTGCAAAACTCTCCTATCAAGCAACGTTATCTTACTAAAAAAAGTTAGTTAATCTTAACGTTTACGTATGTATGAGTGTCGATCAAAACAACAACAAAACATTTTACTATCAAGCCGTTAATTATGATCGGTGTAAGTACTGCTTAGTAGAATGTATGTAATTTAGGTTAATCAAATATGTAACATGAATAATTTAACTTTCATATGCTTAACTAGCGTAGTTATACCTAAAGTCTATTATAATTAAGAGTTATAATTTCTATATTTTATATCACATTTTATTGGAAGCTCTATATCAGCAAATTGTAACAACATAAACAAACACGTCTAAACTAGCTCACACAACAAAGCCACGTGTTAAAAGCCATTAAAATTGAGAACTAGATCAAAATATTATTTCGCAATTTCATAAAATACCATCATTCTTTTGTAGCATAAAACGAGAATTAAATCTAAAAACAAATATTTTTTGATGACAGCATAATTGGCCACTTACTTCCGGTTGGACACAGGACACCTGCGTTTGCGCCTTTATCACACTCTGCACACGTTCCAGAGTTGATGTCGCATGTATTGTCAACACATTTTGACCGACAAACTTCGCGGCATGTCGGCGTGTAGGAGCCAGGCTCACACGCATACACGCAATTTCCAGTGGCTTGATTGCAGAGGGGACCTTTCGTATGCAAAGAAAGATTTATGTCACCATAAGGTATATGGACTAGTCAATGATAACAAAATATTTTATCAGTCTAGGGGATGGTATATGACGTATTATCTGAAATAGCGCGAGTAAGAACACTGATATATATACTATTTTTAACAATCGACTGGATTAATATTTATTTTACTATAAACAATAACAAACCTTTTTTTCAGATGAAATCGAACTGTTTTTTTTCTAATAATAGAACAAGAGGTTTACTTGTTTCTATGATGTTTAATGAAGACATTATATACCAAAAGCTGTTCCGCTAGAATGTCAATAGGACATTGGACAAACAGCGAGACGCATAAATCTAATATAACCTAGGAAAAATGGAGACAATAACCTTAAAATAGGTAAACATCCGTTGGTAAATCGAAAGCTATGTACGATCATGAAAGAAAAGACGATTGTTAAGAAAATGAAGAACATTTCTGGCGATTATTAATTAAAAAAATGAATCGCGCACATTGAAATGCCATACACTGCAGATTTGTGACATAATGAAAACTTTCTATTAAAAAACGTACCCTTCTCTGTATTTGCGGGGCTTCTTTTACAGAATTGGGAACATCCGAGCGTGCACTTCGCTCCATAGTAGCCGTCCCGGCAGCCATACGTGCAGTCACCGGAAGTGAAGTTACAATACGCGTTGCCATTCGGATCCGAACCGCAGTTAACAGGGCAGGACTGGTTACATGTCTCTCCGTAGAAGCCGCTGTCACAGATGGCGTTCAAACAGGTACCTTTAGTGGAAATACATAAGGGACACACATGAGTTTTTTCTAACGGTTTATTCGACATGTCGCAATCCCGTGATCAGGGTAATTGTAATTGTTGATATTCGACAGCTTATTTGTATTGGTAGTTTGGAATAATCCCATGCATGTAGGTTGTGTTAATGGCATGGTGTGTTCAATTTTACACAGTTTTTGTCATTTTATCTCTCGCTAGTGTTGTATTCAAATGCATCCATTATTTGTATTTGATTCAAATACTATTGCAAAGTAATGTACATAATCATATCGAAAACATATACGACCTACATTGATTCTTCACGTATAAAAGCGATTTTTTAACGAAGTGTACTATCCAACATTACAGGAATGAACATCATGCGCGTAGTACGTAATCGTATTAGACAGTATAAGTGATACTTCTTGTTCAGCGTTGTTCGCACATCAAATTCTGTGTTGTTAAGATCTAGATAAGCTTTAATATATTTGTTGATTGCCGTTATGTTATTTTTGAGAAGTTATAAACTTGATATGTTTTTATAACATTACGGTTTTTCTGATACTTAATTTAAGTTGTTATTGTCATTTTAAGTCTTCATGATATTAGATTGAGTAATATTTGAATGAACCTCCTCAATATTAGCAATATAATGGACATCATTAATAACAATACATGTAAATCTTTCGATATTTCAAGCCAAGACACATAAAACCATCAATAAGAGACTCTACAAAGAAACATTATTAGAATCGAAATAGTAAACCTAACCAAATCTATAATTTGTAAATCGAATAGTAACATTGATAATATTCAGGTTCTATGGGGTAACTGTTAGGGCCACTCTTCGTCTCGCACTGTCGCCCTCAGGATTACAAAGGCGAGAACCCCATATAATGAAGGTTATAGCGCGATGTCGCGTCGTAATATCTGCTGTCCTGTTCTCGTTTCGTGATTTTGCTCCTTCATATCGTGTTCTCGGGTACTCGCCCTTTTCAACAAGAGGTCAACAATTCAATACACAGAGTACACCGTATGAAACTGCACACCTACCGGTGGTTCTATGGCAAACGTCGTATCCACAGTTCGGACAAGATCCACTGCAGTCGTGTCTGTAGTAGGTAGGCATACAACCGTCTCTGCATGTGCCGTCCTTAAATGTACGATACAACTTTTAAAATTGTGTTATTTTAGTTATAACTGCACTTCTCCTTTGCTTATTGTTTTTTTGTTACCAGTGGATGCACCTATATTTGTATATAACTTTTTGTGTGTACTTATTTTAAAAATGTGCTATTCATGTCGTATCAAATAGACATAGAAAGATGCATGTCTATTCAAGTTTCAAGAGAAAGAAATTACGTGCCGTGATTAACATATTCCCTGTCTCTTTCGTGTTATTGGCATTACCAAAGGATCGTTCACTGACTATTCAGCATTACTAAATCATGATTAGGAACTGCTTTCAATTTTCTTATAATATCTATAATAATTTGGTATGAATTATGCGTACAATATTAAGGAAACTATACCGATATATTGCAGTATCTTGCGCCACCGACCGCCACACAGTTGACTCCGCATGGTAATTGACATTGAGAGCCATGAAACCCAGGCTTGCAAACAGTGCATCTGTAAGACGAATAAGTAAGCATTGCATGGTTTGTTGCTACCGGCCTTATACATTTGTGCTTTGAAAAATATTTGTCACAGCAGCGTTTGTTATAAACTAAATTGGTTGGAACAAGCACACATGTTTGTCTGTCTTTCGTGTTGTCTATCTGTTAACGTTCGCATTTGAAATTTGAAAACAAATTCTTTTGTAATGTATTCACGTTTTTCAAGCGTGTAACCGTCTCGTAATTTATTGGATAGTGAACGTTTTAAGTTTATACAACATAGCATGTAGTATTTTCTTTGTCATTTTTGTTACGTCTATTGTTTAAATCCATATACAACTTTTTAATAATATACTTTTAATACAAAAAACAGCAACATCTGGAAATTATGTTCTTAATGTAATAAAACTGAGTAAACCATAAACCTACCGTCGAAAAGATCGCTAAGTATGTTAGCTGAAATAAACCAGTACATAAACGTTCGCAACACAACCACTTACGCAAATTGGTATCTGTCACACACGGCACAGTTTGAAAGACCGAGTGTAGCCTCACATGACACATCACATTTATCACCCCTGTAACCCGGTCTGCATCCGTCTAAGCATGTACCTAGATATTAAAAAACTTCATATATATAACACGTGTCTATTATAGTAAGGTCTGTTTCAATACTTGCTTCGACATGTTAGTTTTTTTTCTGTCCATTATTTTAACACTTACAAAAACTAGGTTTAAAAAATACAATCTACGTTCATTAAAGATAATTTTATGTTTATTATAGTGGCGCCATTCGCGACTTAGGGCTAGCATGTTTTGACTGTTGTATTTACTTACCGTTGTGAATGCATATGTCTCCGGTGTCTCTCAGACAGTTACTGTTGCATGATATACAGTAGGGGCCGTATCTTCCAGCAACACAGACAGCGCAGGTCAAGTTGTCTGAGGGCTCGTTGTAGGTACAGGTGATGCAGCTGTAAGGTATTCAAGGTGCGTATGTGCCGCGTTCTGTGAAAACTGGGCATACTGCATGTTCCTAAATTGTTGTTCCCAGATTAGCCTGTGTAGTCCAACAAGTTATCAAGGAAGACAGTTTCCTCTCTTATGAAAGTTTTAGTTTGAAGAAAGTCTATTTTAAACTAAAATTCAGTGTGGGCGGAAAGTTTAGTCCCTGCTTAGACTTGGCGGTCTGCGCAGGCTAATCTTGGGCGACATTTTACGCACATGCATGAAGTCCAGTTGTTCCAGAACGAGGCTTGTATGGTCACCGTATCAGGACTGCAAACATTTTACGTTACTTCCTTACTGAGTGGACAGACGCCGTTAAGTTGATGAAAAGATCTGTATACTTACAGGCTAACTACCTCAAGTGTTCGATGAAGGATTATTTTACTATCGGTATGAAGTTACAAAATTATGTCAATTTTAACCAACATTGTGTAAATTTTACCCAACATAATCTTAACATAACCTACCCTAATGTCAACTTAACCCAACAAATGTCAACTTAACCAAACATAATGTTAAATCAAACCATCTATGCTGTCAACTTAACCAAACATAATGTTAAATCAAACCATCTTTGCTGTCAACTTAACCAAATATAATCTTTAATTAATCCAACAAAATGTTAACTTTGTCCATCATAATGTCACCATGACTCAAAAAAAAAACTGTCTTGACTTAACTTACAGCCAACTACCAGTTACTTTCAATATATAACACATGTTTTTAGAAATACCTGTCTTCTTATCGACATGCATGCAGTTAAAGCCATTGTAAGCCATACATAGTATCTGTAAACACTTTTACTTATTTCACTTGTTTTACTATAAATCCGCATTTAAATTGATACTAGAGCATTACTGACGATAGCTATATGGTTCATAAAACCATCATTTGAATGTTAATTTACTTAGAAACGCTGCGGATCGCTTCCGTTATGTGGAATGTTTAAAATATCACGCTTTCCTTTTCTAGAACTTTTTACGGTCACGCGATAGCTTGGTGCGAAATTGAAACGAAGAAATTTAACAAAATGTAAAATATTTTCCTATAAAATTGATGAAATTTGAGCGAGTGTGCTTTATTGAAAACGCGTTTCAAGCATAAGCAAGGTACGTGACGATGATGATGATGATGATGATGATGATGATGATGATGATGATGATGATGATGATGATGATGATGATAAATGGATACATGCTATTTAAAAGAGAGACATCTGGTGTACGACGTCTTTAAAATTTGAAGCTTGTGCAAAATGTGAAAAAAAGATTTTACCAAATTGCTGAAATAAGCCCTAAGCATCAATCATGTTTTTCACGTCTTTATGACTGTGTTTCTAAAACATACTTGGCTACATTGCAGAGTCGTTGACACTTGCTACCGTGGTAGTTTGGTTGACATCCATAGTAGCAACTACCGGTTACCGGGTCACACCTGTAAATATACAAAACTAAAATAGAACCGTAGCCGATTGATACGCTGGAAATATTGTTACAGTTAAAAGATGACAAAGGTTTGTTAAAAACAACAACAACAGAACTACAAGCTGTACCATGTTTATTTACAAATAAAAACTATTTCAACATTTCATGTGTAACGTACCTCGCCGTTCCATTTGATGGTGATACGCAAGTGGTACCACACTGGTCACATGAGGTTTGGTAGAGAAACCATCCTGGCTTACAGACAGAGCAAACGGCATCTGAAATATAAAATATTATACAAACAGCAGTATGTTAGTGGCGTTTTATGATTATTCAATGATATTTTTTTTCGATTTATAAACAACAATATCAGCTATGTGGAGCCTGAAGACATGTTTCACTAGTTTTCAGTTAATGACATACATAACTAGTATAACATGCGCCCGAACAATTAAACAAAGCAAACAATCCGAGCTCATAATTAATGTAGGGATCATTTGAACCATTAAAAACCCATATCTATTTTGCTTGGCTTGAATAAATTAAAAGCCAAAACTTGTATAACTAATGCATATCTCCATATATATTTTAAATATAGGCTATACTTCAATGACCTCAAGTAAATATAGTGTACAAGCACTTTGATATAAAATGATAAGTGTACCAAAACTCGATTGGTTTA
>NC_068356.1:147745058-147930058 GCF_020536995.1 Dreissena polymorpha | reverse complement strand
AGTGCTCATAGAAATTTCAAGTTCTGGTGTGTGTGCAGTTCACGCAGAAGTTGTCAATTCTGATGTATAAGCAGTTCACATAGAAGTTGTCAGTTCTTGTGTATGTGCAGTTCACGTGGAAGTTGTCAGTTATGGTGTATGTGCAGTTTACGTAGAAGTTGTCAGTTCTTGTGTATGTGCACTTTACGTAGAAGTTGTCAGTTCTTGTGTAAGAGCAGTTCACGTAGAAGTTGTCAGTTTTGGTGCATGTGCAGTTCACGTGGAAGTTGTCAGTCCTTGTGTATGTGCAGTTCACGTGGAATTTGTCAGTTCTTGTGTATGTGCAGTTCACGTAGAAGTTGTTAGTTCTTGTGTATATGCAGTTCACGTGAAAGTTGTCAGTTCTTGTGTATGTGCAGTTCACGTAGAAGTTGTTAGTTCCGGTGTATATGCAGTTCACGTAGAAGTTATCAGTCCTTGTGTATGTGAAGTTCATGTAGAAGTTGTCAGTTCTGGTGTATGTGCAGTTCACGTAGAAGTTGTCAGTTCTTTTTTATGTGCAGTTTACGTGGAAGTTGTCAGTTCTGGTGTATGTGCAGTTCACGTAGAAGTGTTCAGTTCTGATGTATGTGCAGTGCACGAAGAAGTTGTCAGTTCTTGTGTATGTGCAGTTCACATAGAAGTTGTCAGTTCTGATGTATGTGCAGATCACGTAGAAGTTGTCAGCTCTGGTGTATGTGCAGTTCACGTAGAAGTTGTCTGTTCTGATGTATGTGCAGTGCACGTAGAAGTTGTCAGTTCTTGTGTATGTTCAGTTCACGTGGAAGTTGTCAGTTATTGTGTACAGTTGTATGTGCAGTTCACGTAAAAGTTATCAGTTCTGATGTATGTGCAGTTCACATAGAAGTTGTCAGTCTGGTATATGTGCAGTTCACGTAGCAGTTGTCAGTTGTGGTATATGTGCAGTTCACGTAGAAGTTGTCAGTTTTTGTGAATGTGCAGTTTATGTAGAAGTTGTAATTACTGATGTATATATGCAGTTCACATAGAAGATGTAAGACTTTAGGTATGTGATGTTCACATATAAGTTGTAAGTACTGGTGTGTGTGCAGTTCATGTAAAAGTTTTAAGAAGTGTTGTTTATACAGTTTACTTGTTATCTGAAAAACAAACAAACAGTTGTATATGCAGTTAACGTAGAAGTTGTAAGTACTGTTGTATCGTACGTGCTGATGTATGTTCAATGCACGTAGAACTTGATGTTTATACAGTGCACATATACATTTAAATTACTGGTGTTTGTGCAGGGCACATAAAAGTTGTATGTTTTGGTGAATGTGCAATGCGCGTAGAAGTGGTAAGTAGTGGTATATGTGCTGTTCACGTATAAGTTGTAAGTTCTGGTTTATCTGCAGTTCATACACGTTGCACGAATAGTTGTGTATGCAGTTCACGTGTGTTTATCAAGTACTGATATATGTGCGGTTCACGTAGAAGCTGTTAGTAATGGTGTAAGTGCAGTTCTATCAGAAGTTGGTTTCGTAAAATATATATCAGTATTTGATGTGAAAATAACATTGTAGAACATTGATAATGAGTAAATTTTACGTTAGGTTTTACGTTTTAAACTTCTTTACTTATAAATGTATGCATAAATTAAGCTTTATCCGTTGATGTTTTATCTTTGCATTGTTTATCTGTCTATCTTGTATACGAGTCAAATTATAACTACGTGATAAACACACTAATTGCTTATGTGTTTCAGCTTAAACCGATTTAACATATAAAGTCAGTTTTTAAATTATTTTAATGTCTGTAGAAGATAATGTTTTATAGCATGTAGGGGTTCGTATAGGACACGTACACTTAGATTGCTATGAGCAGTTTCATATTATTTAAGGAGCTTTCTAATATTTCCTGCAGTTTCAATGTTTTCATCACTATCAGGTTCAGTGTGAAAATGGCTCCCTAGAGATATGCTCTCTGATGAACTGTTTCGGTTATGGGCCTCACATCAGACAGGCACGGAGGGACGCCTACAGAAAAATAGTCTGTTGAATGTTTGACATCATGGTATCTTAACGCAGATCACTATGGATAGCAAGGCAGAGGTGTTGACATGCTCGTTTAAAAATGACATGGATGTAAGGTGTGTTGTAGAAGGCATCATGTTTTTAGCAAAAGGTGTTAATTCTGACAAATTACCGAGGGAGACTACTGTGTTTACTATAAACAACGGCGTGTGCTACCATGGACACTCTATGCTAAATTTACTAGATCGACGTGGTGCCATTATTCCGACAATCATGCGTGATGCTCTGTGTGAGGATGAAAATGGGCGTGTTCTTCTGAGAAGTGCTTTATTTATTGATGCTTTTAGTAACATAGAAAATCAGCCAAACATGGTTCACAATTAACAATCTTGGCAATTAAGGCCGAGTTCATTTGGGCCGATGCATGCATACATTGTCGTTTCTTTACGCTGTCACCGTCCTGACATTATATCGAGATGGGAAGAACGTAGTCGCTTTTGGCCACCACCGGATATTATTCACAAAGTCGTAACTATGGGGGCATTTATTACACCTTTTGGTTTTAAGGGTAGTGAATATCAACATGTTGAATGGAGGATCTGCTTTAACACCGGGGAGAATGAGCTTGTGAGCTTGTGAGCAGTCTCAATTATATACAGGTGTACCTATATATTATATTATATAAAAAACCGGTGGTCAAGTATGTTTTAAAGCCAGTAAAGAAAGAAATTACATCATACACAGTGAAAACATTGTAGTGTGGCTTCTGGAGAACAATCCACAAGCACGGTTCAATGAAAGCAGTTTGTTGTATTGGCTTCGGGAACGATTGGGGCAACTAAGAACGGCATTATTAAAGATCAAACATCCATATTGTATGATTCCAGAAAGGAATCTAATTGCAGAATGCGGACTTGATGAAGAGAAAAAGCGTATTTGGGTAGAAACTATCACGGATAAGATGAACGAAGGTTCAAACATATTACTTTGATTGCCAAACATACGGATAGCTGTAATCTCGCACCCAGAGCAACTGTTATGGTATAAAAAGATAATAGTTGAACTGGAACTACTGTATCTGAAGTCCTGGAACAGATTAATACAGTGCGAGAACGAGAATGGTTCGGTCAATAGGTCGTATCCTATGTTGCAGGCGATAGAGAGTCGTATGGTTGAGCTATTGCGAGAGGTCCGTCAGAGGATGAATTGCGAAGAAAGTCGTTTGAATAATCTGAAGGAGATATTAGAACTGACGCCCTTGTAATTGTGTTGTAAATGACAATAATTTTATGAAACGTACATGTTCAACTATTCACTACCGAACGTAGTTAATTAAGAGCGTCTAAAACATGAAATATTTATGTGCTCATTCTTAATTTTATATCCGGCAATATAGATGGTGTTTTATTTTCCTTCGTAATTTACTTTATTGTTAGGATGTGTATTATTTGATTTTTTAAGTTGTGTTTGTTTACTAAAACACGGTCCGAACACTTTTATAAATGTTCATTGTGATAACGTACCGAGTAATTGTATTAATCAGTAACTTTATAAATTCATGCTTTATTTCAGATCAACTTTGTTAATAATGATTATTATTTGTTACCCAATCGTATTTGGTATGCACTGATTTAATCCATCAAATGTATATACTTATAGTATCTCTTGTATGCGTTTGTTTCGTTGTACGCGTATTTGTTTGACATGCGTTTAAAAGTTGTGCTTCTTTATCTGCTCACAATGGTCATTGCTGGATGTAACAGAGAAATTTGTGTTAAACATTAAGCTACACATATAAATATGAAATATGGATCGTATAATGCAGAGTATCGAAAATGTGTGTAGGTTGATATTAATAACATAATAATACGTTATTTGCGATAGGTGAAACATTCATATCAGATGTTTTTCTTTGTTTACCAAACATACTGGTACGATGTGCCGTTACTTTGATTGGTAAAGTATTCCCGCTTTGTGTTATTATTTGTGTTATCCTTATGAAGGCGTTAGGGAAGAAAAATATGTGTTTTTGTTGGATTTATCATACTATATTTGAATTATCTTGCATAATGAAGCTGCGTATATGTCTGTTCTAAGGCGCATAACGGCTCCATATTTTCGATGCGCATAAAGAGTATTTAGGATCATAATACATAAAACATGCATAATATAGAGTTATATAATTGATTATACAGACGAAAATAAACCAGTAACGGAGTAAAACCATTACACTAATGTCAACTTATTCATTCATGAGTATTGAGTGGTCCATTATTCGGATCTAATTGTGAAGGCTCTTAAGAGACGTGTAAATAACGTCTATTTATACATCCAGCAATCTTGGGTTTCTACCTATCGCAATATCAACATTACATTTTCTATTTATACATACAGCAATCGTGGGTGCTTAGATATCGCAATATCATCCTTACATTATCTATGTATACATCCATATTACCCAATATCAACCATACATTTTTAATTAATAAATCCGACAAGTGTGGGTTCACATATATCGAAATATCACACTTACATTCTCTATGTATACATCCAACATTTTTGGTTCTTAGATATCGCAATATATACCTAACATCACTATTTATACATCCAGAACTCCTGGGTTCTTAAATATCCCAATATCAACCTTACATCTTTTATTTATATATCCAGCAATCGTGGGTTCGTAGATATCACACTATCAACCTTACATTCTCTATATACACATCGAGCAATCGTGGGTTCTTAGATATCACAATATACACATTACATGCTCCATATACGTATGCAGTAATCGTGATGTCACCTAATTATGTATCGTTCGTGGAAAACACTCAGTAACAACCAAAGTTCATTTCTGTTTTCATCGTGATTTATTTCTGTTAAATAATTTCTAACACAACGCTCCTAATGTTCATGAAGTACGATTTTACAGCGTGGCAGCCAATATGGCCGCCACGTCAAGAAAGCGTGACTGCTCTACTCGATTGTCAAACTAGGACTCTAGAATCCCTTTTTACAACAAAGCACAGCATTTTATTCCAAGGTACATAAACATAAAATTAAGATATTTCCTTTCTCATTCTTGGTTGGTTAACTGTTCTCTTACCCCGATGTTCTAAACCCACCCCTTCGAATAACCCTTGTTGATTGGATGGATCGCTTATACACCTACCACATGTCACAGCAGAAGAGTGCAATATACAATAATCACTTTGGGAACATTTCATTTGCATACTTGATCATACAAACAGATGCTCTATGGACAAACCACATTAGTAGTGTGAAACCTAACACTCCTATAATCGATTACGTGAACCCCGATACCAATAAGATACACACTCATTCCGGACTTACATTTGTTATGTACATTGGGAAATTGGATATTTCAATTATTTACATTTCATTATATACCATATCTGAATTGGGGCTTGTTATGTTCGAGCCGAATTGTTAATCAGGACTAATACAAATCAACACGTGTTCCCGATAAATGAACTAAATTGTAGAAATGGAACCATACTTCCATAATCAATTTTTCAAACTTCATTACATACTCCATCCGAAGACATCTGTTATATTAATTCTAAAATACCCACAACATACAGTTACTTTACAAGATGAACTCTCAAATAGTTTGATCACTTTAAACTTCTAACTTCTGTTTACGTATAAGATAGAAATATTGATGTAAAACCTTTCAACATTTTCTTACATATCAGTAATTATAACAGTTCCTAATTAATTACTCAAACATATTATTAAAATATTTCCCTGTTATTAAATCTGTCTGTACTTAAATTTCTATCATAAGAATAAACAATATGGTTATGTCACAGTGAGTTAATACATATCGCAATATCAACCTTACATTCTCTATTTTTACGTGCAACAATCAACCTTACACTCTCTATTCATACATCCAGCAATCGTGGGTTCATGGATTTTGCAATATCAACCTTACATTCTCTATTTATACATCCAGCAATCGTGGGGTCATATATTTCACAATATCAACCTTATATTCTCTATGTATAAATTCAGCAATCGTGGGTTCTTAGATGTCTCTATATCAACCTTACATTCTTTATTAATACATCCAACAGTCGTGAGGAGTTCCTATATATCGCAATAACAACCTTATATCGCAATATAAATCTTACATGATCTAGTTATACATCCAGCGATCGTGGGTTCCTATATATCACAATATTAACCTTGCATTTTCTAATTGTACATCCAGCAATCGTGGATTCTAAGATATCGCATTATAAACCTTACATCCTCGATTTTAACATCCAACAATCGTGGGTTCATAGATATCGCAATTTCAACCGTACATCCTCTATTCATGCATCCAGCTATCGTGGGTTCATTTATTACGCAATATTTACCCAATATGCTCTATTTATACATCCAGCAATTGTGGGTTCTTGGATATCGCAATATCAAACTTACATTCTTTATTTATACATCCAGCGCTCGTCGGTTCTTAGATAATGCAATATCAACCTTACATTCTATATTTATAAATCCAGCAATCGTGGGTTCTTAGATATTGCAATATCAACCTCACATTCTCTATTTATACATCCATCAATCATGGGGTTTTAGATATCACAATTTCAACCTTACATTCTCTACTTATACATCCAGCCACCGTGGGTTTTTAGATATCGCAATAGCACCCTTAAATTCTCTATTTAAATATCCAGCAATCGTGGGTTCTTAGATATCTTAATATCATTCTTACATTCTATATTTAAACGACCAGCAATCTTGGGTTCCTTGATGTCAAAAGATC
This sequence comes from Dreissena polymorpha, assembly GCF_020536995.1. Taxonomy (NCBI): domain Eukaryota; kingdom Metazoa; phylum Mollusca; class Bivalvia; order Myida; family Dreissenidae; genus Dreissena; species Dreissena polymorpha. Next base: position 147,923,245 of record NC_068356.1, on the reverse strand, counting down.
AACCTTACGTTCTCTTTTGATACATACAGCTCTCGTGGGTTCTTAGATATTGCAATATCAACCTTACATTCTATATTTATATATTCAGCAATCGTGGGTTCTAAGATATCGCAATATCAACCTTACATTCTCTATTAATATATCCAGCTATCGTGGGATTTAAGCTATCGCAATATCATCTTTACATTCTCAATTTATACATCCAGCAATCGTGGGTTCCTAAATATTGCAATATCAACCTTAGATGTTCTATATATACATCCAGCAATCGTGGGTTCATATATTTCACAATATCAACATTATATTCTCTATGTATAAATTCAGCAATCGTGAGTCTCTTAGATATCTCTATATCAAACTTACATTCTTTATTTATACATCCAGCAGTCGTGCGGAGTTCCTATATATCGCAATACCAACCTGATATTATATTTTTATACATTCAGAAATCGTGAGTTCTTATATATCGCAATGTAAACCTTACATTCTATACCTATACATCAAGCAATCGTGGGTATATAGAAATCGCAATATAAATCTTATATTTTCTAGTTATACATCCAGCGATCGTGGGTTCCTATATATCACAATATCAACCTTGCATTATCTATTTGAACATCCAGCAGAATTGGGTTCTAAGATATTGCAATATAACCCGTACATCCTCAATTCATACATCCAACAATCGTGGGTTCTTAGATATCGCAATATCAACTTTCATCCTCTATTTATGCATCCAGCTATCGTGGGTTCATTTATAACGCAATATTTACCTTACATGTTCTATTTATACGTCCAGCAATTGTGGGTTCTTGGATATCGCAATATCAAACTTACATTCTTTATATATACATCCAGCGCCCGTGGGTTCGTAGATAATGCAATATCAGCCGTACATTCTTTATTGATAAATCCAGCAATCGTGGGTTCTAAGATTTCGCAATATCAACCTCACATTCTCTATCTATAAATCCGGCAATCATGGGTTCTAAGATATCGCAATATAAACCTGACATTATTTTTTATACCTCCAACAATCATTGGTTTTTAGAAATCGCAATTGCAACCTTACATTCTCTAATTATACATCCAGCCACCGTGAGTTTTTAGATATCGAAATAGCACCCTTAAATTCTCTATTAATATATACAGCAATCGTGGGTTCTTAGATATCTTAATATCAATCTTACATTCTATATTTAAACGACCAGCAATCTTGGGTTCCATGATGTCAAAATATCAACCTTACACTCTCTTTTGATACATACAGCTCTCGTGGGTTCTTAGATATTGCAATATCAACCTTTCATTCTATATTTATATATTCAGCAATCATGGGTCCTTAGATATCGCAATATCAACCTTACATTCTCTATTAATATATCCAGCTATCGTGGGATTTTAGCGATCGCAATATCAACTTTACATTCTTTATTTATACATAAATTGTGGGTTATAAGATATCGCAATGTCAACCTAACATTCTCTATTTTATACATCTAGCAATCGTGGGTTCTTAGATATCGCAATATCAACCTTACATTCACTATTTATACATCCAGCAATCGGGGGTTCCTAGACATCGCAATATCAAACTAACATTCCATATTTATACATGCAGCAGTAGTAATAAAAAATGTATGGCTGTCAACTTTTCATTCATATCATATGATATCAGACAAACAAGCATGTAAACAAGTATTCAGACAGACGGACAAAGCGGCGGCGGCTATGTTCCAATGTGTGTAACACAAACATATATATTCACCATCAAGATGATATTTATTATTTATCTATTTCTGTACGGTACTTAACAACTTAAATTACACCAATATCTCCGGCATATTTACAACGTATAACATATTCAACTTTAAATCTCATGCTAAATGGTGCCCACATTAGATGAAATTAGTCGGTAAAATCAACATCAATGCATGATAATATATTATTTTTTGATTATATCAATGCAACATAAAAACCAACAAAGTTGCATCAAATTTTTCATGAAATTAAATAAATTAAATACCATGTGTTTCCCAATATACATAACCGTTCTCAGTGAAAAAGGGGTTCAATGAAAGAGTGTACAGTGCTGTGCCAGATTAGTCTATGCAGTCTGCTCAGCCTAATCAGAGACGACACTTTGCGCTTTTATGATATTTGTTTGTTTAAAGAAAGTCTCTTCTAGGAAAAAATCTAGTGTAGGCGGAACGTGTCGTCCCTTATTAGCATGTGCAGACTGTACAGGCTTATCTGGGAAGTTATTTTACGCACATGCATTAAACCCCCTTTTTTACAGAGCACGGCCCAATTATTAATGTACACTACAAATCAGTTAACATTCTAAAGCTGAATGTGAGACAGTGTGAATTGTACTTGTTTTAATTTTGGTGTATCAGTGACACACGATGGCTGCATAGTACAGATCCCATTTGTAACAAAGTGTTTGTTTGCTGTAAAAGTTTCTTTATGTACTTTTACAGTAACTAATACAACTGTAAGAGTTTCATAAACTACTCTGTTTACTGTGTATACAAGACTAGTTAAAAACTGTGTTTTCATGACAACTTGGCTTGAAATATACAATGAGCCTAGCTCTGGGAAAGCTGCAGTAAATGCATGCGGGTAAAGTGTCGTCCCAGATTAGCCTGTTCAGTCCGCATAGGCTAATCAGGGACGACACTGTCCACATAGACTGGATTTTTTTTTTTGAATAGAGTTTCTTTAAACGAAAAATTCCATAACAGTGGAAATAATAGTTCCAGATTAGCCTTTGCATAATGCACTTGTTATTCTGGGAAATACTTTACGCAAATGTATTAAGCCCTGTTTTAACAGATTGCGGAACAAATATATGGCTGACATGAAATTTAGGTTGGTTAAAACAGCTTAAGACTGAACGTATGAGCCATAAAACAACTTAAGATTGAATTAATGAGTTATAAAACAACTTAAGACTGAACTTATAAGCTACAAACAACTAAATACTGAACTTATGAGTTATAAACAACTAAAGACTAAACTTATGAGCCATAAAACAACTTAAGACTGAACTCATGAGTCAAAAAACAACTTAAGACTAAACTTATTAGCAATAAACAACCTAATACGTAATCTATGAGCCATAAACAACTTTAGACTGAATTTGTCAACTATAAACAACTAAAGACTGATCTTACGAGCCATAAAACAACTTAAGACTTAATTTATGAGCCATAAACAACTTTAAGACTGATCTTATGAGCCATAAATAACTTAAGACTTTAAATGCTTTATTTAAGAGACATATGTCAACTTAAGACTGTACTTGTGATCTATATTCCAACTGGCCCGTCGTACATAATACAATACTGTTTTACTCCTACATGACAACTGGCCCCTGCCTCTCACCTGTAGAGTGTGTGGTTTGCAGGCCTTCACGAGAGCGATCAACAGTTTGCTCGTGTGTAAGAAGTGGACATTCTTATCCATCAGACCATGAACGATCATTAGACGATTCTCACTGAAAACATGAACGATCAGTACACGATTCCCAATGAAAACATGAACAAACAGTAGACAAGAAATAATAAAATATCGCTACGACTGATATTATTTGCCTTCTTGAAACCGATTTATTTCTATCAAAAGATACATACTTTTTAGTTGATTCCGAGAAGCGTACCTCAAAACATTGACAGATATAAACGACTACTGACTTGATATAAAAATTTATACCAGACACCTTTGTATCAGGCTAATATAAGTAAAGAAGAATGATGTATTTTTGTGTCGTTTTTTCTAAACAAAGACAACACTTTGTAATGTTGTGATAAGATTTGTGTTTACTGGTATAGAAACAGAAGAAAATCGGACTACCTTATCAAGAGATAACACTTATGTAAATATTCGGTAATTCTTCTACCGGCTCATAAGTCGGGAGGTAAAAAATGGTACACAAATTTTCCATTTTAATTATGTTCACTTTATACGTTGGGTAATGACAACGCGAACATATTTGTGTGTGTGCAGTTTTTATGTCTATCTTAATAACAAAGCAGTACATACTTTTCCGGTAAGCTATCCACATATGTGAGCACGTTGCCACGGTGATACCCGTACAGGTTGTTAGTGGGCAGGTCCATGTACCACTCCGTGTACCCAGTGTCGTACAGGTGCCAGTCTACAACCGGGGCACCCGCTATACACACCTGTGAAATACAAACAACTGCTATAGACTCATGTGAAATGCAAACACACGCGGTAGACAACTGTAAAATACAAACACCTGATATAGATACATTTGAAATACAAACACCTGATATAGACACCTTTGAAAAACAACACCTGGGGTCGTATTCCAGAATTATCTTAAGTAAATTCTTAAATATTTTCACTTAAGTTCAAAATAACAATGTTTTGTACTTCTTTACTTAATAAAAAAATGCATGTTTTTTTGGTATTCCTCAAATAACATTGACATAATGAAGTTACTTTGATGTAATGTTCGATTCCTTACTATTGCAGTATGAAATGAGACACTTAAGAAAAATTCCCAATTTAAGGATAAAAATAAAATTTAACTTAAGATGCTTCTGGAATACCACTCCTGCTATAGACACCTTTGAAATACAAACACCTGATATAGACACTTTTAAAATACCAACACCTGATATAGACACCTTTACAATACAATCACCTGATATAGACACCCTTAAAATACAAACTCCTGAATAGACACCTTTGAAATACAAACATCTGATATGGACACCGTTAAAAAAACACCTGCTTTAGACAATGGTTAAACAAACAACTGTAATATATACCTGTGAATTACAAACACCTGTAATAGAAACCTACGAAATTCAAACACCTGCTATACACACCTGTGACATACAAACAATCAAATTAAACAGCCCATTGGTCAATATCTGTATAATATGTATATAATTGATTCTTGCTCTGGTAAAACAGGGCTTAATGCGTATGTTTAAAGTGTCATACCAGATTTTCCTGTGTGGACGGTACAGGCTAATCTTAGACGGCAATGAACGCTAATGTATTAAGCCACGTTTTCCCAGAACGAGGCTCATATTTATATAACTATTCAGTATTCAAATATGCATCTTTAACGGACAAATAACTAAAACATAATTCTTTTAATAAAGCAATGGCTACCAATATTTTCAATCTCATGCAAGATGAAATGAAACCAAATTAAAACATTAGTATTATTATCAAGTGGTTAATATAATTACCATAACATAACGTGATGTAATAAGTGATGTACTAAGTGATTTTATGTAGTGATGCATTAAGTGATGTTTATCCCCCTTTTACAGCAATTTCGGTTGATTAAAGCCCCGTTGATTAAATTTCTTAAATTTTGTTTAAATAAAAAGGTTTACTGAATAAAGAGTGGGATAAATAGAATAATAGATAAGTGTTGATTATAGATCAGGTTTATCATTCTCGGAACGAAAACGAAAAAGCACTCTAAGGCTCGTGCTTTTTCTTTTCTAAGCCTCGCATGATAAACTTGATCTATAAGCAACACTAACCTATTATTCTCTATATAAAGTTGTATATACAATATTGTATTAAGCTATACATAAAGTGATGTATAAAATGATGTATTCAGTGATTTACAACGTGATGTATTATTATAAATAAAGGAATTATAGAGTGACATAAAGCGATGTTAAAGGAGAATTATAAATTGATGTATGAAGAGGTTTGCCATTAATTAATGGCAAAAGTAAGCCTGCGTAACACAAGACTTAATGAATTGTCCCATAGATATTGAAGATTTCATAGCTCACTCAGTCCATTGGTAAAATGACTCCAAAGTGACAGTTAATGACAACACAGTTACAGCACTCACCTTGAATATATCTGACCTCTGAGCCAGTTACAGCACTAACCTTGAATATATCCGGCCTCTGAGCCAGTTACAGCACTAACCTTGAATATATCCGGCCTTTGAGCCAGTTACAGTACTCACCTTGAATATATTGGGCCTCTGAGCCAGTTACAGCACTAACCTTGAATATATCCGGCATCTGAGCCAGTTACAGCACTCATCTTGAATATATCTAGCCTCTGAGCCAGTTACAGCATCCACCTTAACTATATCATGCCTCTGAGCCAGTTACAGCGCTCGCCTTGAATATATCTGGCCTCTGAGCCAATTACAGCACTAACCTTGAATATATCTGGCCTCTGGGCCAGTTACAGCACTAACATTGAATATGTCAGGCCTATGAATCAGTTACAACACTCACCTTGAATATATCCGGCCTCTGAGCCGGTTACATTACTCGCCTTGAATATATTTGGCCTCTGAGCCAGTTACAGCACTCCCCTTAACTATATCCGGCCTCTGAGCCAGTTACAGCACTCACCTTGAATATATCTGGCCTCTTAGTCAGTTACAGCCTAAAGGTCGATGTATATGTACATTTAATCATCACGGTTATGCAGAACGCAGTGTGAAATGTTGGCACCGATTTCAGACGTATTACAGGATGTATTCTTTAATAATAAGATATCGACACGAACTGCAAATAAAACTGTATGTTATGCACGGAAGATTTTAAATGTATTTCAATAACTCGAGATATTACAAAATAAAGTTGTAAACGGTGTGTTGACATTTTGTCCATCCCGTGTGTAAACCATGAAAACCCCGTTGATTCAGCACTCCGTATTTCTTAATTCTATAAGACACAAGGGCATCTAGCATATGTTCGCAATGATTTTGAAACTCAGGCTAACAGTAGTAGGTTCAATCCGAGAAAAGTACTGCTTGTGGTTGTTATGGACTTTAGCCATGGTTTCCTTGAACTTCTGTAGAAAATACTCAGTAACAACAATAAAGCTACAGCATTGCATTTATAGAACCTATTAACACCAATTCGTACAACGCTATTTTTTCTTCCCATTAGGATATGCTACAGAGCTAAAAGTTACGAGCAAAGTAAGACTGGCATCTAGCAAGATAAGTATTGTGGGTAGGCACATCAGATATTCTTGAGGGGGTTGATAATAAGATGTAATAAATCAGCCTCCGAAGACTGAAATACTTCAACATTAAAGATATATACTTTGATACGTTCTATTGCATCCACACAACATAAATCAAGCTGTTGTAGTATTTAATATAGCTAACAATTAAACTCCAGGATCTGCATTATTTGTGTTTTCTCCACCACGTTTATAAACCAACGCAAACTATAAACTTAAAATCAACAACACTGATATCACTGCTTTGAAACGGTCAATACAAAACACTTTTATTGTTTTGAGGGCTATCCGTACAGAAAGCTAAATCAACAAACTGTTGTAGTATATAATATATATAAAAAACGAAACTCCATAAAATATATCAAGATAGCAATTATTTATCTTATCAACAACGTTTGTAAAAGAACATGCACAATAAACAAAAACATTATTAACACAAGATCACCGCATTTGAACTGTTAATTCAAATAATTGAAGTTTAAAGTTTGAAGGCAAGCCGTTAATCACACTAACCCCAACATTAATCAAAACAAAAACGCGCATCTTAAATGTTTGTCAAAGTAATCAAATGTACATATGAAGTCAGGAAATGAAAACATAAATGCCAAACACATCAATAAATAAATCGAATATAGCGTAATATAGTGTTCTAGTCGCGTTTGTATCGGGTATTAAACTAACATAAATATGTGTATGGCCTTTTAAGTCATCACTGCAATAAACTGTAGTTTAAGAGCTTCATAGCAATATACGGAATTGGAAACCGATTAAAGAACATAAATCAAATACTTTGAACAAGTTTGCAATTAAGTCCAGCTCTCAAGCATATCATATATACTTGACGGTGGCAATACCAGGTGTCGAGTAGCTGTTAATGGACTAGTAGCTTGAACGAGGCACATATTTCCGTGATCTCTTGGATAAACTGAAGTAATCTACATGAAGGCGTAACGCAATGGTCATATTTCATGTAACTCATTTCAACTTAATATGTTGTTTAGACAAATAAAACTAACCTTATTCATCAATTTCATTTTTAAATAACAGTTATATATAATTATAGTGTATAAAACGCATACTTTTGGCGCGAAGAAATCTAAATTATTGGCAAAAATCCAGTTGGATTAATCTAGAACTTCAAACGGAAACATTCACACTGGATTGAATTGACAACATTAACAGCCAAATTCGAAATTATTGAGTTCATATCCAGGATTGAACCGATTTCGGCGTCGTTAAAAAGATTTTTACAATGCTTCAAGACTGGGAATCACTGGCATGACAACATATCCATTATACTTAAGTGTCATTGATCCCGGTATTGCAAATAATTGATTCACTAAAAATGACCTATATTTCACTTACCAAAAACAAACAAAGCATGCTACTTAAACAGTTACCTATGTATTTCACGTTCCTAGTTACCTATTTGTAAACAGGTCTCCGTTAAAGCTTTGTATGGCACGTTCCTAGTTACCTGTATGCAAGATCTCCAGTATCGCTCTGTATGCCACGCTCCTTATTACATATATGAAAGCAGATCTACATTATAGCTCTGTATTTCACGGTCCTTGTTTACCCGTTTGTAAGTAGATCTCCAGAATAACTTTGTATGCCACGTTCCTAGTTGTCCGTCTGTAAGCAGATATCCAGTATGTAGAGAATAACAGGTTAATGCCTAGTTTTTTGTCATATATCAGGCAAAGCATAGAATAATATAACGGCGAAGCTGGCCGAGCCTTTATTTTATAATAGCCTGATATATTACAAAAAGATCAGGAAGTAACCTGTTTTAAGTTTATCATACCTCTACCTCCCGGAAATTTAAATGAAATAATAAAAACAAAGCTAAAATGCTGCAGTTTTAGCGGGAAAGAATATGACTTTTGTCGTTTGACGTGTTAATAATGACGTCGTGAGCACGCGCGCTTTTTATTTGTAAAAAATGTTTTTGCTATTTGTATTGAATTTGAGTTTAAAATATATTACATCTTGGTATCAAATTCTTTGTTTTGTTGAATCTGATTCGATTTTACTAAAAGTGATTACTTTTTAGTTGATTCCGAGTAATATGACCATCCTCCACACATGATTGATATAAGAACTTCCTGTTGACCATGATATAAAAAATATATCAGGCAGATATCAATGCGGTGGTATGATAAATCTCTGTATGCCACGTTCCGAGTTACCTGTATGTTAGCTGATATCCAGTATAGCTCTGTATGCCATGTTTCAAGTTACCTGTATGTAGGCATATCTCCAGTATAGCTCTGTATGCCACGTTCCGAGTCATCTATCTGTAAGCAGATCTCCAGTATTACTATGTATGCCACGGTCTTGGTTACCTGTCTGTAAGGAGATCTCTGGTATATCTCTGTTTTTCACGTCCCTAGTTACCTGTATGTTAGCAGATCTTCAGTATTGCTCTGTATGCCACGCTCCAAGTTGCATGTCCGAAAGCAGTCTCCAGTAAAGCTCTGTATTTCACGTTCCTAGTTACCTGCTTGTAAGCAGATCTCCAGTATTGTTCTGTATGCTACAGTTCTAGTGACCTGTCTGCAAGCGGATCTCCAGTATAGCTTTGTATGCCACGTTCCTAGTGACCTGTCTGCAAGCAGTCTCCAGAATAGCTCTGTATGTCACGTTCCTATTTATTTGTATGTAAGCAGATCTCCAGTTTTGCTCTGTATACCAAGTTCCTAGTTGCCTGTTTTTAAGCAAATCTCAAGTATAACTATGTATGTCATGTTCCTAGTCGCCTGTATGTATGCAAATCTCCAGTATAGCTCGGTTTGCCACGTTTCAAGTTACCTGTTTTTAAGCAGATCTCCAGTATAATTATGTATTCCTTGGACCTATTAACCTGTATGTAAATAGATCTCCAGTGTTGCTATGTATGCGACGTTGCTAGTAACCTACCTGCAAGGGAATCTCCAGTATACCTCTGTATGTCAAGTTCCTATTTATGTGTATGTAAGTAAATCTCCCGTATAGTTTTTTATGCCACTGTCCTAGTTACCTGTCTGCAAGCAGATCTCTGAATGTCACTTCTTAGTTACCTGTTTACAGAATAGCTTTGTGTGTCACGTTCCTAATTACCCGTCTGCAAGAAGATTTCCAGTATTGTTATGTATGCCGCGTTCCTAGTTACCTTTCTGTAAGCAGATCTCCAGTATAGCTCTGTATGCAACGTTCCTAGTTACCTGTCTGCAGGCAGATCTCCAGTATAGCTCTGTATGCCACTTTCCAACCTACCTCTCTGCAAGCAGATCCCAAATTTAGCTCTATATACCACGTCCCTAGTGTGGAAACTGTGATCTTCGCGCTCTGATTTCGCCATCTAGGCCTGGTGGCATAAGAAAAATTCACAACATGAAGACAGCTTTGTAAATCCATATTCTAGTATGATTCTTAAATATATTAATACAGACTAGGAACAACTTGAGTGTTCTAAAAATGATCATGACAAATACCTAACATCTAGACTTAAGCGCAAAATTGGAATTTTTGTTGTCATTTACAGTTCACGATTTGTGTATCAAAATATGTAAGAATCAAATTAGTGCTCGGATTTGTGGCATTAATGCGTCCATGAACAACTTGTTCTTATTTTTTTTTAACTTGTGTTCGACCTATACCGCCTTAAATCTGGAAGATTATTGCGATACGTTGAATAATTCCAAGGGGTAAATCCAGGAGTACTGATTATTATAAAGTTTATAAAATCATAAAGACTTGTTTTCTTTATTTGTCCATAAGTAATTGCTAAATAAAAAGTATGTTCTTTAGTTCAATTGAATCCCGACAAAGATCAGATTACATTAGAATAACAACCTTGTTTCCTGTGCAGCCTGTCTAATTGCAAAGGGAAACGGCTTGGTAGTGGTTCCTTGTCGTCGATAAAGGACCGCACTATATAACAAGCGTTGTCTCGAATCGTGTAGCTTCATGTGCACTGAATCTGTGTTCAATCAGTTTAAATGGGAATATATCGTTATATTATGATCATTTCTTATATACAGACCATAAATACAGCGTTTTGAAAAACAAACACTTAAAATGTGTGCATCTATTTGATATGTGATGACGAAGATGTCACCTCTAATGAATATTGTTTGAAAAATCGGTAACATGTACCTTTAGTATATAGTACACATCATGCAATTTACTCTCACATGTAGCATTATACATTTCAATACTTTCGATAAAGAAGTAATGATGTTACCCAGCTTACATATCCCTAATAAGAAACTACATGTATTCACAACAATTGAATACATGCGCCAATGTTAAAGAATATTAGCGGGAGACATTCTTTGAAAAGTCCGTTGATCAAACCAAGATCTTTCAAATGAGATGTAAATAATTTGAATAATTTGATCCTATATACTTTGTATTGAATAATTGTCTTAAAATGATGGGTTTCGTTCAGGTTTATTGAACCGGTTTATCGAACCACACAAATGCACCTTTGCTTTTGTAGTGTACTGTAATTTAAACAACGCGACGAGTCTTCAATACCAAGCGCACCTCGTTTAAGTTATGCTCAGATTTATAACCAAGTAAACACGCCAAACACTATTTGAACAGATTAGTCAAACAGTTTAATATAGTTAAATATATCGTGAAGAAATGATATTAATGGAACTAAATTCTACAGGTAAGCTGCACTTATGTTTTTGTTTCAATGTGATTTTGTGTAGTTTAATGTAACACAGTTGAAGTAAAATAATTGTGTATCGTAAGGGAACTAATATAAAACAAAATGTATTTTAATTACGTAACATTAATGTATAAAACTGCTCTTACAAGTAAACATAACTACACACAGATACTTGCAATATATCGTGTATCGTATGTATCGTTTTGTTCACCGTATTGTAGAACAATATGTATAATTAAAATAAGTGAAACTCCAGCTGATGGAGCAGTATTGCATTCTCATTAATACAATTAGTTGGTCCATTATTTAAGGCAAGGGACCCATTGCCGAAACAGCACAATACAAAACAACATAAACACAAATAAGAATAAAGCTGGGGTCAACGCCTTGGAACGGTCAATGCAAAGCATTGGGGGTTTAAACCGGTTTTAGAGCGCTCAACCTCACACTTGGCCCACCAATATTCATGATACATATAAGTGTAAAAACAATTTAACCCCATAGCATTACAACTCAGATTAAACAATAATAAAAGGGAATTAAAACGCATTCAATTTAATTACCACTTAATTACTCAATGGTAGGAAAGAGACCAGAGCAACAGATTTACAACTTTTTTAGGAACAATGAAATGAAACTACGTTCAAGTGTCAACTACATTCCTTCTTTTTAGAAAAACATTTAAGAATATAGCATCATACAGTAAATATGTCAGATCATCGTCGTCCAAATACAGGAATAAGCAGCAATAATGGGTGTAAAAGATCCATATTACATAGCTTAGTTGTTTATGTGACTGCTAAAAAATAAATAATAAATCGAACAAGAAACACCCGTCAGAGAGAAAAGATTAATAAAATTTAACGCTATAAACCCGATGACCTAAGCATGTAGCCTAAACAGTGAAAGTGTGTCGTATGAAGCAATATAGAAGCGATGACGTAAAAAAAAGTAGCCAAGAACATTGATAGTGTATAGTATAAAGCAATTGAGAAGCGATGACACGATGACGAGAAAAAAATAAGGGACAGTACTGTAAAATAAAAAATAAAAATATTAAAAGTGTGGTACTGTAAAATCGAAATACCAATAAAACCAGCATATGTGATTGAATATATATAATAATGAAACATATAAAATGATCATTCCATTAATAATTTAAAATTTTAAGAGAAGAAAGATAACGTAATTCGAAAACCAACACGAATGTACTTTTAAGTACTTAAACATCATATCCTTTTGATAAAAGTGAGTAAGATATATTGAAAAGTTTAATATAAACATTTTCTTTAAGATATTTTGATTTGCGAATACGCTTCAAAACATCTCCATAAAATGATGGGTGGGAAATTCCATTTCTTAAATGCCATTTTAAAGAAACACTATATTTTGAAATTATATTACCATACTTTGTATTTTATGTGTTACGAAGCAATGGGTATACGTTTTCAAGTAACAAAATCCTTTGAGAAAATCATCATACTTTGAGATTTCACTTTAGATTTTAGAAATCAATTGATAATTGGCCTCGGTTTATAAGGCAATAAACATCGATTTAGAAGTTGTTATGTATGGCTTTGGCAATATAAACACAGTGAAATTTTACTAGTCCCGGCTTTCGAGGACCTTATAAATGCCTGTGAATTTCTGTTGGTGAATATGAACTAAATTCGCTAGGTCGTTCAAAATTGTTTTCTTATTTACATTTATTATATTAATAAGATAAACGTTCGGTTATATAAATATCAATAGTATACATTTGCCATTGAAAATGAGGAGTACACTTTACAATGCTATTACCGAGTTTCGTCGTTAAATTCGTTTAATGTCAACATAAAGATCCGCGAGTATCAGACTACAAGTATAAATCCATTACTCCTGTAGAATATCAGCACGTATGATGAAATGTACCCTAAACCTTGGGTATAACCCATGGAAACTTGTGAAGTTGTTTGACCTTAAACATACAAATATTTGCATCGTTCATTCACTGGCGTAGAACAGAGTAATTAATAATTAATAAATAATTTGTTGTGCCTCCTATGTGTATGTCGAATATGGTTCTTTTGTTTTGTGTCACATTGTTTTTGAAACTGATTAATGTGCTTAAAAAGAGGATCTCTTTTGGATTGTAGCTGAAGTTGTACCCTGATTTAATTTGTGTAGGTCCATATTTATTACGAAAAACAGGTGCTTACTCTAATAGGTGATTAATTTCGATTAAATATTAGTTCTTCCATCGGGCTCAAACTGATCGTTACGTGTTTTTTCTTAGTTTGGCGCCATGGAATGTAGGGAAGCACATAACGATTCTCAAAGAGCGCCTTTCTAGAACGTGAGAAACGTGTAAAAAATATTGATAAGTTCAATACCGACGACATTACAGGAAAATAAAATCATTTAACAATTAACAGACGGACCGACCGACATGTGCAAAACAATATACCCCCTCTTCTTCGAAGGGGGGCATACAAAGTACAAAAGTTAGTCAACAGTATGTAGCATGTGTAACTGTGACAATGGTACCAGTACGAAGCATGTCAGACTGAGACAATGGTACCAGTATGTATTATGACAACTGACACAATTGTACCAGTTATGATGTATTGTCTAACACTGTGACAACGGTACCAGTACGTAGAATGTCCGACTGTAACAATTGTACCAGTACATAGCATGTCAGACTGAGGCAATGGTACTCGTTTGTAGCTGGTCAGACTGTGACACTGGTACCAGTGCGTTGCATTTCAGACTAAGACAATAATAAAAATGTTGCAAACGGTCAAAAAAGAAAAAAGATCAATTGGATGTTGTACTTGTTTCTGTCTTATCATTTTTCTTATAGCACAATAATATTTGCATGGTTTGCATTTGAATTCAGAAAGAGGGTTATATGCCTGCTTTTAATAACAAAGTTAATTCTTTTTCAAATTAAACTATGCTGATAAGATAAGCTTGTTTTGGATTTTTCTCTGTTGAATTATAATAACTTCAATACAAATATTAAATGATTTAAGAAAAAATGTAAAGACATGATGATAACTTTTGCTGTTTATGTATTGGTCTTCTACTTAGTAATTCTATACAGGCCCCAAGCCACTGATTTATGATCATTTTGCTGTTTCTAGTATGTCTGCATACCTTTTAATAATTACATTGTTTTCAAATAAACTGATAATACTTTAAAGTTATAGATATTGGTTAAGAAACAAGCACAATGCAACACAGTTCATGTCTCCCAGTTAATCCAACTTGAATTCAAATAAATATAAAATGTAGTATTTTCTTCCATCATTAAAAAAATATTTCAATAAACACATATTTCAAGTATTCAGAATAAAAGTCTTCATTTTAAGACATATGAACAGAAAAAAACTGATATGATTTTCAGATACGACATTTTTGCATAAGAAAATCAAATATTACAAGATTTTAAGCGCAAAACAGTCGTATCTTGATATTTAACACATATCTCCGATTACAATAATGGCAATAGAGGTATATTATGTGAACGTCAAATAAATTTACAATACATGTACTTACATTTATGCAAAATATATTTGTATTACTGATAAAAATTAAATTTGAATTTATTGTACTGAAAAGTTTACAAAAAGTCAATTACGACCGTTTTGCGCTAAGCCCGCGATATGAAGTTATTTCAGTTTTTGCTTTATTGATTAACATTTAACAAGGATATTCAATAAAGTTGGCCTTTCCAAAATAAAAATAAAAAAACGTATCCAATTTACCTTCAATGTCATTTTTAAACATGTCCATGAAAATCAAACTTGTCATGTATTCTAATTTAAGGGACACAACTCGTATTGTATTGTTAAAACATGCAGTCATGAGTCATTTGTATTGAGGTCCATATCTGTGTGAATCTACGAATAAAGTCAGTCGTGACATACCCACCAAAACTGTTGTAATCGAATGAACTACATACTGGAAAAAATGCGATCGATCATTGATATTTCGAAGTATTCCCGGTTTAGTATTTTCAATTGGACGGAAATAAAATATTCAATTCCATCTCCGCTTCTTCGAAATACCGCTATTTCGAACCCATTAATCCGGTCCTGTTTCGAGTTTTAAGATGTATAAATAAAGTGATTATTTGAAGTGCTTATTTGCGAGTTTGCAGTGTTACCTATTATTGCTTATAATAATTGTTCTAAACTCTCGATTTCACAATTTTGTTTATTCATTTAAGCTTGACAGTTAATTGCATTAACGAGCTTGCAAATTAAAAAATCCCTTCCAAAATATGCGTAAGGTTTTCGCAGGACAGCAAAACTAAATCAGATTTAAGAAAGAGGCATTTTTATAATATCATAAAAATAAAAAATAAATAATAGTATTAGTTACGATAATTGTAATAATAAATATTATAATTATATTTATAATAATATTATTTATTATAATAATTAAAATAATAATTGTAATCTGAAAAATCCCGGCGAATTATATAGCAAGAGGTTCGATTGTATATAATGTTTATGTCATTATTTTTCATAATCTTTCAACAATACAGAAAATAACAAATATTTAATTCCCTTGATCATTCTACAGCTCATCGTTATCACTATTATATAACATTCATACTTTCATACATTCGTGACAATAAGAGTAGTAAAGATAATAATGTATTAAGTCTGAGAGTGCTGTGTGTTTATGTACACAATACACAATACATGATTATCCACGAGGATGGTTAAATATAACTAATTTTTAATTTTCTATCTTGTAATGGTTGTTTTTAATGCTGCCTACTTTAATATAATTACATACACAAACGTTTACGCTGACAAAGTAGTAAATACTTGGTGTTGCAGAAAACAGTTTTTTATTCATGAATTGTATTTGTTTTTGAAACAATATCGTACAGACTCGCTTAAATATCCCTCCCTTACAAAACATATCGTCTAAGCAGCTTTAAATCAGAGGGAGAATATTTAACTCGGGGAATATTTAACATGGAGAATATTAAACACGGGGAATATTTAACACGGAGAATATATAACACGGGGAATTTTAAACACGGGGAATATTTAACACGGAGAATATTAAACACGGGGAATATTTAACACGGGGAATATTTAACACGGAGAATATTTAACACGGGGAATATTTAACACGGGGAATATTTAACACGGAGAATATTAAACACGGGGAATATTTAACACGGGGAATATTTAACACAGTAAATATTTAACACGGGGAATATTAAACACGGAGAATATTTAACACGGGGAATATTTAACACGGAGAATATTTAACACGGGGAATATTTAACACGGGGAATATTTAACACGGAGAATATTTAACACGGGGAATATTTAAAACGGAGAATATTTAACACGGGGAATATTTAACATTAATCATTAAACAATACTTATTATATATTATGCATGACTGTTGCAGATAGATGAATATAAGTTTCACTACAAATTTTTGATCATTAAATGCGATTATTTTTGGGCTAAAGATAATATATAACTCGCGTTCATTCTATAATATGCATTCGTGAATCGTATGAAAACCACATACAATCATTTCTTTATAATATGGAATGTATTTTAATTAAGGTCTTTGATTAACATTGGTGTAATGACACAACCTTCAACTCTTTGAAAGGAACAGAAACGTATATGGACCCGAGAACATCTGGGGTGGTATTCCAGATGCATATTAAGTTAAATTTTATTTTTATCCTTAAATTGGCAATTTTTCTTAAGTGTTTCATTTCATACTGCAATAGTGAGGCATCGAAAATTACATTAAAATAGCATCATTATGTCAATGTTATTTGAGGAATACCAAAACAACATGCATGTCTTTATTTATTAAAGAAATACAAAACATTGTAATTTTGAACTTGAGTGAAAATATTTAAGAAATGACTTAAGATGTCTTAGTGGTATGTATGTCAGCAATTATTTTCGAAAAAAATACACTAAGCTAGTTTATTATCAATGCGCATTTTACTTACATAATTTTACAGATGTCGTAAGGTAATCACTGGCGTGATTAGTCTGATCATGAATATATCCCACGTAACATAGACATCTACAGTCGTCACTCTCTAGTAAGCTATAGCGTATGTGCAATTCACGTAGAAGTTGTAAGCACTGGATCGATGTGCAGCTCACTTAGAAGTTGTTTGTACTGGTGAATAAGCAATTGATGTAGATGCTGTAATTGTTAGAAAGACGTGATAACCATATTCACAGTGTTTGGGTTACAAAGTTTACCTGTGCGTTCAACTCTAAGTATGTTTTTATATCTACCAGTCTTTGTATCATAAATATTTACTTCATTAGTACCAGACTGATCTAAGCTTGTATTTTTTGACATGTATGTAAGTTGACAGGATACTTTATTTGCTACAAAATTATTGTTCTGCAATACAATTTGTTTTACAATAGTTCGATGTTGCTTGTAAAACTGATTTTCTGTTCCTAATTGATTTATTGCTTTTGTAAATACGTTGACATTTGTAGAAAGCTTTTTTGGCCTCTGTTTAAGTTCAAAGTACGTTTATGTATATGCAAAGAGACACCTACATACATTTAAACAAAATGAGTAATTAATCTGTTCTACTAACTTATAAAATGTCACCCACGTAACATAATTTTATTGAAATAAAATGAACTATTACAAAGAAATTCTAGCACAATTGGAACATGTAAAAATGAGTAGAACATTAATAAAAGGCATGAAATATAACGTTCAAGATTAATAATTTGTATTATTTCCGACAGATAACCAACACTCGACTGTTAGTCTTTAAAAAATAATGGCGTGTTTTCATTTGAATTTACATGGTAGTATATAGAATGCACATACAGATCTAAATGTTATTTTCTAAGCATAATACACGACTTAGCCTTTTTCTAGTTTAAACCAAAGTACACCGTAATAGTTAAGTTAAATAAGTTCTGTTGTTTTTAAATATTGGTTGTTTAAATATACAACAACACCGCCACATTCGCATATTTGTGTATATTAAAGTATGTACAATGGTATTAATCATCGAATGGTACAATTTGATGGGTACTTGATGAAAAACAAATGGAATAATGAAATGAAATGACTAATGCTGTATTAAATCCACTATCTGCGAGAGAAATACACCACTTAGCTAGTTAATAAGCAAATGCACATTTTACATTCATAATTGCAGAGATGGCAGAAGATGGCTTCCGGTTTGAAACATCTTATGATGTGCATGTCCCAGGTCACAAGAGCCTTTACAGTAGTCACTCTCAAGTAAGTACAGGCGTTCTTGAAATCACTTTCAAGTAAGAACAGTTGTATATGTAGTCATTATACAGTGAGTACCAGTGCCTATTTAGTAATTATGCAGATAGTACGGGTGTATATGCAGTCAATATCGATTAAGTACTGGTGAATGTGTAGTCACTATCTAATTAATACTGGTTTATGCGTAGTCATTCTTCGGTTAGTACTGGTGTATGTGTAGTCACTCTATGGTAAGAACTGGTGTATGTGTAGTCACTCTAAAGTATGTACTGGTGTATGTGTAGTCACTCTAAAGTATGTACTGGTGTATGTGAAGTTACTCTAAAGTATGTTCTGGTGTATATGTAGTCACTCTGCAGTGAGTACAGATGTATGTGTAGTCACACTCCAGTTAGTACTGGTGTATGTGTAGTCACTCTAAAGTAAGTACTGGTGTATGTGTAGTCACTCAAAAGTATGTACTGGTGTATGTGCAGTTACTCTAAAGTAAGTACTGGTGTATATGTAGTCACTCTTAAGTAAGTACTGGTGTATGTGTAGTTACTCTTAAGTAAGTACTGGTGTATGTGTAGTCACTCTTAAGTAAGTACTGGTGTATGTGTAGTTACTGTAAAGTAAGTACTGGTGTATATGTAGTCACTCTTAAGTATGTACTGGGGTATGTGTAGTCACTCAAAAGTAACTACTGGGGTATGTGTAGTCACTCTAAAGTATGTACTGGGGTATGTGTAGTCACTCAAAAGTATGTACTGGGGTAATGTGTAGTCACTCTAAAGTAAGTACTGGGGTATGTGTAGTCACTCTTAAGTAAGTACTGGGGTATGTGTAGTCACTCTTAAGTAAGTACTGGTGTAATGTGTAGTCACTCTTAAGTATGTACTGGGGTATGTGTAGTCACTCAAAAGTATGTACTGGGGTAATGTGTAGTCACTCAAAAGTAAGTACTGGGGTATGTGTAGTCACTCAAAAGTATGTACTGGTGAAATGTGTAGTCACTCAAAAGTAAGTACTGGGGTATGTGTAGTCACTCAAAAGTATGAACTGGGGTAATGTGTAGTCACTCTAAAGTAAGTACTGGGGTATGTGTAGTCTTTCTAAAGTAAGTACTGGGGTATGTGTAGTCACTCAAAAGTAAGTACTGGGGTATGTGTAGTCACTAAAAAGTAAGTACTGGGGTATGTGTAGTCACTCTAAAGTAAGTACTGGGGTATGTGTAGTCACTCAAAAGTATGTACTGGGGTAATGTGTAGTCACTCAAAAGTAAGTACTGGGGTATGTGTAGTCACTCTTAAGTAAGTACTGGGGTATGTGAAGTCACTCAAAAGTATGTACTGGAGTATGTGTAGTCACTCTAAAGTATGTACTGGGGTATGTGTAGTCACTCTTAAGTAAGTACTGGGGTATGTGTAGTCACTCTTAAGTAAGTACTGGGGTATGTGTAGTCACTCTAAAGTATGTACTGGGGTATTTGTAGTCACTCTTAAGTAAGTACTGGGGTATGTGTAGTCACTCAAAAGTATGTACTGGGGTATGTGTAGTCACTCTAAAGTATGTACTGGGGTATGTGTAGTCACTCAAAAGTATGTACTGGGGTATGTGTAGTCACTCAAAAGTATGTAATGGGGTATGTGTAGTCACTCAAAAGTAAGTACTGGTGTATGTGTAGTCACTCTAAAGTAAGTACTGGTGTATGTGTAGTCACTCTTAAGTATGTACTGGGGTATGTGTAGTCACTCAAAAGTAAGTACTGGGGTATGTGTAGTCACTCTAAAGTAAGTACTGGGGTATGCGTAGTCACTCTAAAGTAAGTACTGGTGTATGTGTAGTCACTCTAAAGTAAGTACTGGGGTATGTGTAGTCACTCAAAAGTATGTACTGGTGTATATGTAGTCACTCTTAAGTAAGTACTGGGGTATGCGTAGTCACTCTAAAGTAAGTACTGGTGTATGTGAAGTCACTCAAAAGTAAGTACTGGTGTATGTGTAGTCACTCAAAAGTAAGTACTGGTGTATGTGTAGTCACTCTAAAGTAAGTACTGGAGTATGTGTAGTCACTCTTAAGTAAGTACTGGTGTATATGTAGTCACTCAAAAGTAAGTACTGGGGTATGTGTAGTCACTCTTAAGTAAGTACTGGTGTATGTGTAGTCACTCTAAAGTAAGTACTGGTGTAATGTGTAGTCACTCAAAAGTATGTACTGGGGTATGTGTAGTTACTCTAAAGTACGTACTGGTGTATGTGTAGTCACTCTAAAGTAAGTACTGGGGTATGTGTAGTCACTCAAAAGTATGTACTGGTGTTTGTGTAGTCACTCAAAAGTAAGAAATGGGGTATGTGTAGTCACTCAAAAGTAAGTACTGGGGTATGTGTAGTCACTCAAAAGTAAGTACTGGGGTATGTGTAGTCACTCTAAAGTATGTACTGGGGTATGTGTAGTCACGCAAAAGTAAGTACTGGGGTATGTGTAGTCACTCAAAAGTAAGTACTGGGGTATGTGTAGTCACTCTAAAGTATGTACTGGGGTATGTGTAGTCACTCAAAAGTAAGTACTGGGGTATGTGTAGTCACTCTAAAGTAAGTACTGGGGTATGTGTAGTTACTCTAAAGTATGTACTGGGGTATGTGTAGTCACTCAAAAGTATGTACTGGGGTATGTGTAGTCACTCAAAAGTAAGTACTGGGGTATGTGTAGTCACTCTAAAGTAAGTACTGGGGTATGTGTAGTCACTCTAAAGTATGTACTGGGGTATGTGTAGTCACTCAAAAGTAAGTACTGGGGTATGTGTAGTCACTCTAAAGTTTGTACTGGGGTATGTGTAGTCACTCTAAAGTATGTACTGGGGTATGTGTAGTCACTCAAAAGTAAGTACTGAGGTATGTGTAGTCACTCTAAAGTAAGTACTGGGGTATGTGTAGTCACTCTAAAGTAAGTACTGGTGTATGTGTAGTCACTCTTAAGTAAGTACTGGGTTATGTGTAGTCACTCTTAAGTAAGTACTGGGGTATGTGTAGTCACTCTAAAGTAAGTACTGGTGTATGTGTAGTCACTCTTAAGTATGTACTGGTGTATGTGTAGTCACTCAAAAGTAAGTACTGGTGTATATGTAGTCACTCTGCAGTGAGTACAGATGTATGTGAAGTCACTCTCCAGTTAGTACTGGTGTATCTGAAGTCAAGCATGTACTTGTCACGTAGTCTTTGAAACATAATAAACGTACACAACTCCATTTTAGTGTTCACAGCGATTTATTTATGTTGATTTAATTCTAACACAACGTTCACCATACAATACAAAATGTCCGTATAATATTCTGAACTTCAAGATACATGCGGTTGTATGTCGATTTATTGCTTAAAATTTGACCATTCATTTGTTAAAATATTGCAAGTACGTACATTTCCATAAATGAAATTCATTTCTGCTTTGAACAAGACCAGGTTTATGGAAATCGATGAACAGTTGATAAAGTCATGGCTGTTCAAAGCGATGTACCTTGTTTTCGTATCATTTCAAGTTGAATACCTTTATATATGATATTGAAACAATTTGTGAAAGAGAAGTTGATATTTCGTTTAAATTTTATTACTTCCATTCAAAATGATGTTTTTTTTACAAATAAGGTTCATAGCCACACGCAAATGACCTGTGCTCAGGTATACAATGATGTTATTTCCACAATGACAAAAGGATTATAATTTACATGGGTTTGTAAAACGGGAGCGCATTCTACCATTGCGAAGATATTTCATAATATTTTAGCAACATTAAAACTGTTCCTGCAATTTCAATAATTTCAGGTTCAGTGTGAAAATGCCTCCTTAGAGACATGTACGGTGATAAACCGCCTGGGGTATGGACCGGAGATCAGACAGGCGAGGAGAGACGCCTACAATAAGTATGATAGGCTTATTACTGCATGGTTGCCTCCTGTGGCAACGGATATAACTACGGGTAGCAAGGCAGAGGAACTGACCGGCGTTTTTGAAAGTGATCATGATATACTGGTTGCATAAAAAGGCATTATATTTCTAGAAGATTGTGTTCACACATTACCAAGGGAGACTATTGTGTTTGCATTAATTACCAGCTTGTGCTACCACGGGCACTCTAGGCTAAATTAACTAGAACGACCTGGTACGTGGATTCCAACGCGAATACAAGATGCTCCGTGTGATGATGAAAATTGTCGTGTTATCCTGAACAGTACATTATATTTTGATTTCAACAATAAACTGGATTTTACGCACGGCAAGGTGCGAAATGAACGTGCAGGACCATCAAGGCCGAGTTCGATAGGGCAATTTCATAAAGACCTTGTGATGTCTGTACGCTGTCAATGTCCAGGAATACTTTTGAAATGGGCAGAACGTTGTCGTCATTGGCCATCACCGGATATTGTTCAGAAGGTTGTAGCAATGGGAGCATTTATGACACCAGTTGGTTTTAAGTGTAGTGAATATCAACATGTAGAATGGAGAATTTGTTTTTATACTGGGGAGAATTAACTTGTGAGCAGTCTTAATTACATACAGGTGTACGTTTATGTTATATTGAAAATGGTGGTTAAGGATGTGTTAAAGCCAGTAAAAAAAGGAAATCTCATCATACACAGTGAAAAACATTGTATTGCGGCTTGCGGAGAACAATCCACAGGCACGGTTCAATGAAAGTAGTTTGTTGTATTGGCTCCGGGAAGGACTGGAGAAACTAAGAACGGCAATATTGGATACAAATCTGCCATATTATATGATACCAGAAAGGAAGGAATCTAATGGCAGCATGCGGACTGGATGAAGGGAAAACGCGTACATGGGTAAATAATATCACGGACATGATGAACGAAGGTTCAAAGATATTACTTAGATTGCCAAAGATACGGAAGGCAATAATCTCGCACCCAGAACCACTAATATGGTACAACAAAAAGAGACTGGAGCTTGAACTGCTGTACCTGAAGCGTCTGAACAGATTAGTTCAGTGCATAGATAAGAATGGTGCGGTAAATTTTTCGGATAATACTCTGCAGGCGATGTATACACGAATGTTTTATATATTGAAAAAGGCGCAGAAGAGCATGTATAGGGAAGGTAGTCGGATTGATAGTCTGGCGGAGATATGTAACATGATGTTGATGTAATGTCCGTAGTAATCGCCGAAAATGAAATTAATGCAATTGTTCATACTTTCAACAAATTACAACCTATGTATATATGCATTTGTTGTTCAACAAGTCTTTGTCGTAATGCTGATGCCTTTGGTTGATAATTGTTTTATTGTAAAGTACATGTATAATCATTTGTTGCCAAAAGTCCTTTACAAGAACATATTCCTTGGAAGAATTATGGAAAAGAACGCGGTCATTGCTTATTTATCCGGTATCTTAGCTTATGATTGCTATCTTGTGGATTTCAAAGTGGCGTCACTGTATGTGTCGTTAGATTTTACTTATTTTTTATGATCAAGAAATTGTGTCACCCTAATCTTGCATGTTATAATAAAGCAGTTACAACGAAATATACCGTGGTTTGGATAATGGGCGAAATTATGTTACCGTAAATGAAGATAATAATTTCTACACTGCATATCATTGACATGAATAAAGACAACTGCATTTCAACATTTCAATTTTATAAAATACAGATAAATATTTCATAGATTATTGCATTTCTGGGTACTACACTGAAATCTTAAGCATAACCTGTGCGGCGTAATTTTTAGCAGTAAGAAACTAAAAGTTGTAAATTATGTATATTAATCTATTTAAGTTTTGAATCAATTTTGCCGCGTTGACATTGTTCTTTGTGATATGTAATCTTGAACCCATTCTGATGTAAGGGACATCGATACAGAATGTGTGGAGAAGTTGCCAGAAATATCACATGATGCTAGGTTCTGAATGTGCTTCATTGTCTTTCTGTTGTTACGGGGATAATTTAGCCTTTGAGGAATTATAATCGCAATAAATTGAATTAATATTCTCGTTTAATCTCTTCAATGTAAATTACAAAGGTCAAAGCATTTGCAAAATTTGTTTTTATGTTTGTGCATGCGGTGATCATTCTTGCCTAGTGACAGTTTCTTTATGGTTTGTATTGCCCGTTCCTAGGTGAAGACAAAAGCGTATGGTGTACATGTATGGGCATTTTCGTAAGCACATTCCTTGGAGGTTTTGGTCATATATTTATTTGTAGATAAAATGGCCGTATAAATAATTACAAAAACAATAACAAAACATTGGGTTGTGAATCGAGAACGCAATCCCCGACTATGTGGTCCAGCGTTCAAACGACAGAGCTAGTAGGCCCGATTAAAAAACACACACTAGATTTGTACATAACGTGGTAAAGTCACAATTATACAGAGGTTGACTGACATATGCAACAATCTTTAAATCAAAATTGTGCGCGTTAGTCAATATGCTACATTAAATAGTATCTTTAATAGTATCTCTGATATATTTAACTAATTACCAAACGCTGTTCATAGCTTTTACAGATTGGATACAAAGTAGAACTTACAGTAAATTAAAAGTGTCTGGGTGAATGTAAATATTGCTTCAATAGTTTAGTTAACCAATTCCTTGCATACCAGTAAGATTGGATATAGTTCGGAAAAGTAACTTGTATGATTAAGGTTGCAATTATTGTTTATTTGAAGACAAGTGTCAGACCAACAAGTCTACACCATAATATTATGTCGATGCAATCAATATACTAGTATCTAAGAGGTTTTTGTTTAGTGTCCATCTGGTTTTATAGCAATGAGAGCAATGTTCCTCGGCGAAATGAACTCGTCAAACACGATAACTATGTTTCCATGGCAACCGTTCTCAGCCAAGCAGATCTGCCTGTCGACGTAGACCAGGGATTCCAGCACAGGTTGTAGTAGAAACTGTAGCGCCTGTAAAAAGTAAAACAACTAAAATACACCATAGCGATACTTCACAATTTTGAAATCAATAACATTTGCTGACATCCACAACATAGGATATCTCTTTGCGTAACATAATAGTTTCTTAAATACCTTCTCAGGGCGGTCACTGTGAAAGTGTATTGAAATCATTAAATAGCAAACACACGTCTTTGAATGTTTTCAATAAATACCACATTGTGATTTCATTGAATATTTTGAACCTCATTGAGCATATGCCTTTTAATATTTCCCAAACAGTAACGTGTTAAACCAAGCAAGAACTGCATAAGCAGTACTATTTTAGGAATAGGTAAAATCCAGGATGTTTTTATTACTGTTGAGATGAAAGACTATTTTATTACGTGTGTCTGTTTTTTCTAACAGTTTTTATATTTTATTTTTACTTGATAATCACTTTTTCACAAAGTGAAGCATCATTTTCTATGAATTCTTTATGAATCCAAATATGTGATAGCAGGTATATTTACACATTAGTGGTATCCGGCATATTTACTTATACATGGAATCAGGCATATTTGCACTATGAATTGTATACCGAGGCTTACCGTGATAGGTTCAATCAGACAGAAGTACTGCATAAAGTTGTCATGGAGTGTAACCATTGTTTCCTTGAACTTCTGTGCATCATCCTGAAGGGACACTGTAAACATGCAAACAACAAAATAGAATTTATGGGAACAGATTAACACCAATTTGCCCAGAGCAATATATTCTGTCCATTAAGAAAGTCGACAAAGTTATAAGTTCCAAGCAAAGGAAGATTGGCATCTAGAAAGAATCGTAATGGATTGAGTGAAGAAACATTACATAATCTAAAGGTGGAATACAACATAATTTAAAAGGTAGATATAACAAGAGCTGTCACCATAGGATGACTTATGCCCCCTATAAACGCTTGATAGAAGTTATGAGCTTTTTTCGAAACCTAAACGCACAATTTGAAACCTAAACACGGACGCTAAGTTCAAGGTCAAGGTCACAGGGGTCAATATGTGTGTGCGTATGGAAAGGCCTTGTCCATATACACATGAACCAAATATGAAGGTTATATCTCAAGGGACATAGAAGTAATGAGCATTTTTCGAAACCTAAACGCAGATTTCAAAACCTAAATGCGGACCCTAAGTTCAACGTCAAGGTCACAGGGGTCAAAATTGTTGTGTGTATGGAAAGGCCTTGTCCATATACACATGCATAACAAATATGAAGGCGACATCTCAAGGGACATAAAAGTTATGAGCATTTTTCAAAACCTCAACGCAAAGTGTGACGGAAAGACCGACAGACGGACAGTCCGATCACTATATGCCCGCCTACCCGGGGCATAAAAATACTGCGTTTGTTTATTGATATATAAACATCATTGAAACTACGAGAAATATTCATAACATTTTGTAGGTGATAACATTATTCTGCTTAGGACTGGAGCCATACACTTTTCGTTATTACAGAGCCTAACAATATACATATTAACAACCTTGCCTTGTTACAACACAATTCTTTATGAAAGAATAAGATTTCAATAACTGATCATTTATTTAAAGATTTCCCTCACTCAAAAGTCTAAACAATCAGAGGTTAACGTCAAGAACTGAACTGCAAGTAACAAAGCTTTCAATGTAAATTTAAAAACAGGTTGTATTTAAGTGAATATTTCAGACCTAAGTTTAATCATTCATTTTTGTTTCAAACGATTTAACCACTAAGTAGTATTTATCCCCAAGCTTTTTGAAAAAAAGGTGGGGATATTGTGGTTATCTCCGCTGTCCGTCCGTCTGTCTGTCTGTCCGTCCGTCCTGGCCACTATCTCCTCCTACACTAAAAGCACTAGAACCTTGAAACTTACACACATGGTAGCTATGAGCATCTGTGCGACCCTGCACTATTTCGAATTTTGATCTGACCCCTGGGTCAAAAGTTAAAGCGGTTGGGGTGGGGCCGCGTCAGAAATTATCACTCATTTTTTTAGGTTATTTTACATTTACTTCTTTATTTCTACACCGATTCACTTCAAATTGATACTGGACCTCTCTTATGACAATACGGTCAATCTCAACCATGCATGGCCCCATTCCCAACCCTGGGGCGCCCCGCCCACATAGGCCACACCCACCAAAAATTTCCATTTACTATAATTTTTTCATTTCTACACAGATTCACTTCAAATTGATACTGAACTTTTGTTATGACATTAGGGTCAATCACAACTATGCATGGCCCCAATCCCAACCCTGGGGCGCCCGCCCACATAGGCCACACCCACCAAAAAATTCCATTTACTATAATTTTTTCATTTCTACACGGATTCACTTTAAATTGATACTGAACTTCTCTTATGACATTAGGGTCAATCTCAACTACGCATGGCCCCATAACCAACCCTGGGGCCCCGCCCACATAGACCACACCCACCCAAAATTGCCTTTACTATAATTTCTTCATTTCTACACCGATTCACTTCAAATTGATATTGAACTTCTCTTATGACAATACAGTCAATCTCGACTACCGTATGTATGGCCCCATTACCAAACCTGGGGCACCCCGCCCACATAGACCACACCCATCAAAATTGCCTTTTACTATAATTTCTTCATTTCTACACCGATTCACTTCAAACTGATACTGAACCTCTCTTATGACAATACGGTCAATCTCAACTATGCATGCACAATTACCAACCCTGGGGCGCCCTGCCCACATATGTCACACCCACCCAAAATTGCCTTTTACTATAACTTCTTCATTTCTACACCAATTCACTTCTAATTGATGATCAACTTCTCTTATGACAATACGGTCAATCTCAGCTATGCATGGCCCCATTACCAACCCTGGGGCACACCTAGGTCAAACATTCGGCGTGGGGATACGTGTCGGCCTCTGCCGCGCCATTTCTAGTTACTAATTTAAGTCAACACTGCAATAAATTGTAGTTCAAGAGCTTCATAGAAATATATTACAAGAGGGCCATGATGGCCCTGAATCGCTCACCTGACTCATTAAGATCAGATGAAAACTATGACCTCTATTGTCTACACAATGTTTTTCTATGATTTGACCTAGTGACCTAGTTCCTGACTCTAGATGACCCAAATACAATCCCAATCCAGATTTCATCAAGATAAACATTCTGACCACAGTTCATAAATATTGGATGAAAACTGTGACCTCTATTGTCAACACACGGTTTTTCTATTTATTTGACCTAGATTTTTACCCCAGATGACTCAAATACAATCCCACCCAGATTTCATCAAGAATTCTGACCAAATTTCATAAATGTTGGATGAAAACTGTGATCTCTAATGTCTACACAAGGTTTTTCTATGATTTGACCTAGTGACCTAGTTTTTGACCCCAGATGACCCAAATAAAATCCCAACCCAGATTTCATCAAGATAAACATTCTGACCAAATTTCATAAAGATTGGATGAAAACTGTGACCTCTATTGTCTACAGAAGGTTGTTCTATTATTTGACCTAGTGACCTTGTTTTTGAACCCAGATGACCCAAATACAATCCCAAACCGGATTTCATCAAGATAAACATTTTGACCAAATTTCATCAA
The DNA here is from genome assembly GCF_020536995.1 of Dreissena polymorpha. Lineage (NCBI taxonomy): Eukaryota > Metazoa > Mollusca > Bivalvia > Myida > Dreissenidae > Dreissena > Dreissena polymorpha. The sequence goes on along the minus strand of NC_068356.1, from coordinate 147,893,799 downwards.
GATTGGATGCAAACTGTGACCTCTACTGTCTACACAAACAAATTGTTGACGGACGGACACACGCAGGCACGCACAACGGACGCCAGACATCACACGATCACATAAGCTCACCGTGTCACTTCATGACAGGTGACCTAAAAATATGTGTAGGAGATAAACATGAACAGTTGTGGTTAAAATCCCATAGAAACAAGGGCTGTTTGTAAAACATGCATGCCCCCCTATATGGGCTATAAGTTGTAGTAGCAGCCATTGTGTGAATACGTTTTTTGTCATTGTGAATGGTGGTGGTGGTGGTGGTGGTGGTGTAGTAGTAGTAGTAGTAGTAGTAGTAGTAGTAGTAGTAGTAGTAGTAGTAGTAGTAGTAGTAGTAGTAGTAGTAGTAGAAGTAGTAGTAATAGTAGTTGTAGAAGTAGTAGTAGTAGTAGTAGTAGTAGTAGTAGTAGTAGAAGTAGTAGTAGTAGTAGTAGTAGAAGTAGTAGTAGTAGTAGTAGTAGTAGTAGAAGTAGAAGTGGTGGTGGTGGTGGTGGTGGTGGTGGTGGTGGTGGTGGTGGTGGTGGTGGTGGTGGTGGTGGTGGTGGTAGTAGTAGTAGTAGTAGTAGTAGTAGTAGTAGTAGTAGTAGTAGTAGTAGTAGTAGTAGTAGTAGTAGTAGTAGTAGTAGTAGTAGAAGTAGTAGTAGTAGTAGTAGTAGTAGTAGTAGTAGTAGTGGTAGTAGTAGTAGAAGTAGTAGTAGTAGTTGTAGTAGTAGAAGTAGTAGTAGTAGTAGTAGTTGTAGTAGTAGTAGTAGTAGTAGTAGTAGTAGTATTAGTAGTAGTAGTAGTAGTAGTAGTAGTAGTAGTAGTAGCAGTAGCAGAAGCAGTAAAAGCATTACAAGACCAATACTTAAGAATGATCAAATGGGAAAAGGTAACCTAGCACTGGCAGTAAATATGGGGCTCATTTACAGGTCAGATTTGGAATCTCTGCTGTAAAATGAGATTTTGAATGAATTAAAGGGAGGCAAATCTGTAATAAAAAGAACATGCATAAACCGTAGTTGTTTCCCTTGTTTGAACCATGCTAAATCCTTACAAGTTTGGAAAGAATTGGATGAAAAATTTGGACTTTATTGCATAAACACCATTTTCTCAATTCAAGAGGAGGTAATTATGTACTTCATGGACTAATAATGCTCATTTTTTGTAGGGTTCGTGTCCTCATTGATATAAAGACACTGTGCAAATTTGGAAAGGATCGGACAAAAAATGTGGAAGATTTTTTAAAGTTTTCACAAAATAGGCAAAAACGAATAAACATGCAAAGTTCAACGAGCTCCTGCGGCCATGTTTTTTGACGAATCAAATTTCTTTGAACAACTTTTTCAGGGTAGCCTTCAAAGGTCATCCTGTGAATTTTTTTGAAAATCTGATGTGCGGTTTCTGACAAGAAGATTTGTTAAGGTTTTTACCATATATGGTCATGATGGCCATCTTGGTTATGTGATCAAATTGTTTTTAACAATTCTTTTGTCCCATGACCTAGGGATGCTCCACATGAAATTTAGTTGAAATTGGCTGAATGGTTTAGTAGAAGAAGATGTTTACAAATTGTTTACAGACAGACGGACGGACGGACGCCGGACACTGAGTGATCACAATAGCTCACCTCTAGCTATCGCTCAGGTGAGCTAAAAACAGGACACAGATTAAAGGACTTCAATACAACGATTTAAACTTGTGTTATCAAGAATATTTGGTACTACAATTCCAGCTCTCAGACATACCTGACTGTGGTAACACAATGTGTTTAAAAACAGATGTTGAGTAACTTTCAATGCACTCGTAGCTTGAACGTGGTACCAACTTCCGGGTTGTCTTGGATAAACTGTAGTCTCCTTCAAAACGAAATAACGTGGTCATATTAAATGTCACTCATTTCAAGAGAATATGCTGTTCAAACTTATGAAACTAACATCATTAATGATTGCATTCTTAAACTACAGTTTTGTATTAAGCGAGTATGAAATATTTGTTTCACACAATTGTGCCTTCCAGGATGGCGCAAAGAAATCTGAATTAGTTGCAAAATTCAATCTTTAATCTGATCTAGTTTTAATTCAAACCAATTGCCGTACGCTGGCTTGAATTGGAAGCCTTTACGGCTTATTGCAAAACTGTTCATATCCAGGACAGAGCTATGACAGATTTCTTAAGACAACATCTCCACAATGCTCCATAAGTGGGAATCAGTAGCATTACACCATACCCATTATACCAAAGTGGTCTAGATCTAGGTGTTGCACATTCCTCAATCACTCCCCTTATCACAAACACACACATCACAGTTACGTGTTTGTAAGCAGGTCTCCAGTATAGCTCTGTATGCCACATTCCTAGTTACCTGTTGCTAAGCAAATCTCCAGTATAGCTCTGTATGCCATGTTCCTAGTTACCTGTTTCTAAGCAGATCTCTAGTATAGCTCTGTATGCCATGTTCCTAGTTACCTGTTTCTAAGTAGATCTCCAGTATAGCTCTGTATGCCACGTTCCTAGTTACCTGTTTCTAAGCAGATCTCCAGTATAGCTCTGTATGCCACGTTTCTAGTTACCTGTTTCTAAGCAGATCTCCAGTAGAGCTCTAAATGCCACATTCCTAGTTACCTGTATGTAAGCAAAGCTCAAGTATAGCTCTGTATGCCACGCGCCTAGTTACCTGTTTGTAAGCAGATCTCCAGTATAGCTCTGTATGCCACGTTCCTAGTTACTTATATGTAAGCAAAGCTCAAGTATAGCTCTGTATGCCACGTTACTAGTTACCCGTTTCTGAGCAGATCTCCAGTATAGCTCTGTATGCCATGTTCCTAGTTACCTGTATGTAAGCAAATCTCAAGTATAGCTCTAAATGCCACGTTCCTAATTACCTGTATGTAAGCAAAGCTCAAGTATAGTTTTGTATGCCACGTTCCTAGTTACCTGTTTGTAAGCAGATCTCCAGTATAGCTCTGTATGCCACGTTTCTAGTTACATGTATACCTGTTTGTAAGCAGGTCTCCAGTATAGCTCTGTATGCCACGTTCCTGGTGTGGACATTATGATCTTCCGAACTCTGATGTTGCCATCTAGACCTGGTGGCATACAGTATGTAATAAACAACAGTTAGACATTATTAATCAATGAACAACTTGTTCTTGTTTTATGTAGGGCTTTAATGGGGACTATTTCACAGTTTTGAAAAATGATGATTTTCTAAAGCATTGTCATTATTATAGATTCAGAAAAGCAAAATAAAACTTCAATACTTTTGACTAAAAACATGTCAAAAGTATTGGTTAATTACTGTAAAATCTATATCAGTACAAGGGCTGTTTGTAAAACATGCATGCCCCCCATATGGGCTCTCCGTTGTAGTGACAGCAATTGTGTGAATATGTTTTTTGTCACTGTGACCTTGACCTTTGACCTAGAGACCTGAAAATCATTAGGGGTCATCTGCGAGTCATGATCAATCTACCTATCAAGTTTCATGATCCTAGGCATAAGCGTTTTTCAGTTATCATCCGGAAACCATTTGACAATTTCGGGTCATCTGCCAGCCATGTTCAATTTACATGTACATGTGTACCTATGAAGTTTCATGATTCTAGGCATAAGTGTTCTTGAGTTATCATCCAGAAAGCATTATACTATTTTGGGTCACCGTGACCTTGACCTTTGACCTAGTGACCTGAAAATCAATAGAGCTCATATACAAGTCATGATCAATTGACCTATCAAGTATCATGATCCTAGGCCTTAGCGTTCTTGAGTAATCATCCGGAAACCATCTGGTGGACAGACATACGGACGTACATACGGACGGACCGACATGAGCAAAACAATATACCCCCTCTTCTTCGAAGGGGAGCATAAAAATAATAGAGTGTGTGTTCCTACATAATTTTCCTACATAATCTGGAAAATACTTGATAATAATGTTTATAACTTGCTACAAATAATTAACAAATGTCTGGCCGCATGGTACGGTATAAGCTTTTGCTTCCAGAGGCCCCAGCTTCGAATCCTGGGAAGGTAATATTGTTTATGCTACTTTAAAGTTAAGGGGTATATAAACTACTACACAATATAAGATGGCCATACTTTGAAGCTCATGGGATATATCCACTTATACTAGCCATTATAAGGAGAAACTTTGAAGTGTTTAGAGTACATCAAGTACTATTACTCATTTTAACAAGAAACTTCATGAGTTATCCGATATAACTACCTGTTTTTTTTTCAATCACAAAGACGTATTTTCTTCAATCATACAGTGCTTTTCTTCTCAATTAAATGATAACACTTGATTTCTCAATGTTAAACTTTATTTCTTAAGTTAAAACAAACTTCAACAAGGGACAAAATTTCACAAAACCAGGTTTTCAATGAAAAAAGTCTGATAAAGGGAAACAACTACAACTCAAAATGTGCATTGCTAATGATTGTTCATCACAGTTACCCACTTGTTTCAAAATCAATCTATTTTTAGTTGTGGCGACCTTAACCTTGTAGATATCTACATAATTCTTGTGAGCGCCACACCGTCAAATGATGGTCAAATGATGGCGAACAAATGTGCCAAATGATTTTAAAATCTGACAATGAATGACATAGTTATGGCCCGTACAAGCTCATTTATGGCCATTTTTGAAATTGGAACTCAAAGTGTGACCTTGACCTTGGAGATATCGACGTAATTCTTTTGCACGACACACCGTCAAATGATGGTGAACAAATGTGCCAAATGATGTTAAAATCTGACAATAAATGACATAGTTATGGCCCGGACAAGCGCATTTATGGCCATTTTTGACCTTTTAACTCAAAGTATGACCTTGACCTTGGAGATATAAACGTAATTCTTTTGTGTGACACACCGTCCAATAATGGTGAACAAATGTGCCAAATGATTTTAAAATATGGCAATGAAAGACATAGTAATGGCCCGGACAAGCTTGTTCCGCCCGCCCACCAGCCAGCCCGAACGCATTCGCGAATCTAATTACCAGTTTTTTCCTTTGGAAAACCTAGTTAAAAATTAAATATGTACGACTTGTCACATTGGTTTTACCACCTTGTTTCCTGTGCAGCCAGTCTCATTGCAAAGGGAGACAATCTAAACTCTGGATGATTTTGTTGGAATGCCCGGAGTTGTCTGCCTAGGGTATCGCTCATAGGAAAGTTAGAGATGCACTTATCTGCTTCTGCAATCCCCAAGAATGTAGACTTATTTCCTTATGTCTTATTTGTTCGCATCATGATACAACAGAGTTTATTCCAGAAATGAAAAAAATAATTCCAACCCTGATGAAATGCTTTTAAAAGAAATATGTACTGAGACAAATTGCAAAGACAGCAGAACATGTCATACATAAAAACATTGTTTTTTTCTTTTGTAATAGACAACCAAAAAAATTGAGAAAAATAAGCACACACACGCACACACACACTTTGAACTATTTACTTTTGGAGTCAACGTCCAGAAAACAAGAATAACAGTGAAACTGATGGATGCTCCCCGATGATGTGCTTTGTCGATCTATGTGTACAATTTCAATATATCATTTTGCAGGTTTAGAAATTATCTCCCTTTTATAGCTTATTACTTCCCTTGGATTGTATTTTTTTACTTACAAATTGACCTTGAAGGATGAGCTTGACCTTTCACCAAAATGTGCAGCTTCATGAGATACACATACATGCCAAATATGTAAGAGATCGGTAAAATATTGAAGGCGCTATGAGAAACTGTAACAAAAGTGTGACGGAAGAAAGGAAGGACAAACTGGCAACTATGCTCTCCGAAAATTTTTGGGGAGCATACAAACTAGAGCTTGTCAAATGTCATTATTTAATGGCAAGAAGAAATAATAATGAAACAGATATACTGATTCCAAACATGTTCATAAGTAAAGCAATTTATAAAATAAGAAAATAAAAATTGCTCATGCACAATTTCATATCGTAAGAAACAATGCTTGCTAATTTAAATGTTGTATGTCTTAGGAGCATATCTTCACACATTGTTTTTATTGACAAACAGACGACCATAGTGAAACATATATCCCCTTCTCTACTTTTCTGGGGGAACATAATAAGTATGAAAAAAAGCCACAATAATACGTGACTAGTACCCCTACATCCTTGTGACATCTATGCTTATGTGTCAGACATGTATAGATCACTCACTGACTAAGTGGGGAGGAACAAAGTACTGTACACATCTTTATTTAATCACAAAAACATGTGAAGTTTCAATAAACTATTTTTATTTTGATCCAAAAACGTATACCACTTTTATGTAGAACAAGCAAATTCGTCGAATTGATACCCCCCCCCCCCTCCCCCGTTAAATAAATTTTGTTTATAAGTGGATAAGTGAAGGGTTGTGCCTGGTAATTGAGAACAATTACATCAGGACATTTTGAGAATCCATTTTAGTATGGTAGAATCCTTACCAAATAAGGCATATTTAATCAAAATGTGTGATTTTGACTTTTGTGACTTTGACCATGACCCTAGCAACCTGGATCTTATATTTGACACGCAGCTAGATAATGGAGAACAATTGTGGACAGTTATTACAGAATCCCTTGATGCATAGTAAAGGAATGGCTAAATAGGAAATAATTAATCGAATTTGTGACCTCTGACCTTAATGTGTTACCTTGGCTTTAACCCCTAGGATTATGGGTTGAATCTCAAGCATCCCCAGATGATTGAGAACAACTATGGCAAGTTTCATGGCTCTGGCTCATGTGTTAATGGCTATATAGCTCTTGGCTTATATTAAAAAGCCTTTTTTCAAGATACAAAGGGCCATAACTCTGTTATTAACAGATGGTGTACAATGCCATTTGGTGTGCATCATCCTCTTATCCATATATATACTCATACCATGTTTCAATGAAATCCGCCAAAGCACTTCCAAGATATGGCTCAGGACAGACGGAAAGAAGGATGGACGGACAACGCCAAAACAATATCTCTCCACCTATGGCGGGGGATAAAAACCACCTAACCTCCTTCAAACGGACCAACAGTGTGACTCCCAATATTCAACAGTTCCATGGGGGGTAAAACAAACATTCCCCATAAACATACCAGAGTATTCCATCCTATGGTAGCAGCAGCTCACACAACAAAGGGAAGTAATCCAGTCAGTCCTCACAAAATATCGCAGAATGGTCGGCGTGAGATCCCCACAGCAATGTAACCCGATCATGCAAACTCTAAGCTGCCTGTTACTGTGATGACAGAAACTGCTGCCCTCTATTTGACTTTTACCATGGTTGCAGCAATCATATGATCGATTATTATAACTCTCAAAAGTATTACTGTTTGGTTTTTCACATTTTTCATTGCAATTAAAATGTTTATGTTCACAATTTTCACCAGGATTTTCTGTTAACTTTATTTTTGCCTCTGATATGTAATTTGAACTCTTCTGTCCCAGCTTACAGTCCGTGTTGAAAGCTGCCATGTCTGTGTTGAAAGCTGCCATGTCTGTGTTGAAAGCTGCCATACATCTTTGATTTGTATTTTGAGTGAGCTGATTTGTTCTATCAAAAAGTGTTTCATATGTCCCAGCAGTTTTTGTGCTTGCATTATAACAGCTATTAACTGAACGCTTTTTAGAACTTGTTATAGGGCACTCAACAATATTCCTTTCTTCATCGCGCCTAACTGAATGCTTATCATCTGGACGTTCCATTTGATTTCTGCCACACTGCAAACCAGTCATATGTGTACATGCCAGGGAAGGCAGATTTGTGAACCAGTCGGACACCAAGGAAGACAACTCTTTGAGTGACTGTTCATCCCGAGTTATCCTGCATGTAGTATTGTGTAGAAATGGACAGGAATCTGAAATGAAACACAGTCACTGCTAAAATATCAAGGTATACACAATGGTGTGCATTAAAAGTTGCCTGACCTACCCTAAAAACCGAAATAGAGTACTATATTGGACTTATATAAAAAATGTTTTGTGTTTTGTTTTCATAATAAAAACAAGAAATGTGTTTGTCAGAAACACTATGTCCCCTTCTGCGTCACTTTGAATTTTTTGTTTTTTGTTTGACCTTTGATCTTGAAGGATGACCTTGACCTTTCACCACTCAAAATGTGCGGCTCCATGAGATACACATGCATGCCAAATATCAAGTTGGTATCTTCAATATTGCCAAAGTATTCATAAAATGAGCGATTTTGGCCACATATATTTGACCTCTAACCTTAAAGGATAACCTTGACCTTTCACCACTCAAAATGTGCGGCTTCATGAGATACACATGCATGCCAAATATGAAGTTGCTATCTTCAATATTGCAAAAGTATTAATAAAATGAGCGATTTTGGCCACATATATTTGACCTCTGACCTTGAAAGATGACCTTGACCTTTCACCGCTCAAAATGTGCAGCTCCATGAGATACACATGCATGCCAAATATCAAGTTGATTTCTTGAATATTGAAAAAGTTATTGCAAATGTTAAAGTTGGAGCAAACAGACCAACGTACAAATGTACAGACCGACAGACAGGGCAAAAACAATATGTCCCCCACTATAGTGGGTGGGGGACATAATTATTTAAAAAATATTTTAATAGCATTTGTTAAGATATTCTGTGTTGCAAGAAACTAATATAGCTGACACAAAAAGGTTAAGCGCATACAACAGGTGTACAAGAAATCCTCATATGTGAACATCACACTTGGGAACTTCTTACTGATTATTAACATTTTGAACACTGTCGACCAGTTAAACCCCCTATGTCTCTAAATGTTTTCTTCTGATGTATAACAGATTCACCAAGTACTATTTAAGATTTTTTTAAAGATGATTTTAAGAGGACACTTTAACAGTGTGTTTTTTTCTACAGTTATTTAGATTTTCCATATGTTCAGTCTTTACTACAATATGATTTTTTCTATCTTAATATTAGAGCTAGGGACCAGCAAATGTCCGTGTCAGTAATATTGGGTTGGAAATACCCAAAACATGTTTCCTCATTTGTAGATAAGACAGGGAATATTAATATAATCATTTACAGACAGTGTTGAAATTTATTTAAGGCTTTTAACAGTCTGAGATTGAAATACATGTATTAGCAAGACAAATAAGGTTTGTAAACTTGTTTTAATCATTTTTTTCAAGTATAAATCAAGATGAACTTATAATTTTTATTTATGAGAATATACACCCCCTTTAATTGTTTTTACAACAATTTCTTTTTTGTTCCACTATTTTTCACCAGTAATTAGCATGAATAGTTAAAAAGAACCATGAATATACTTACGATGCAAAGGGGTTTAGGAAACCTCTGACACCAGCATTATACAATATAGTATCCTAAGTGTGTGGTCCTTAAATCAGTTGCTCAAACCCCAGTTGTATGGTTCCCCTGACCTTCAACCCCCAGTTATCTGGTTAACAATTTAGTTACCTGTATGTGTGGCCCTTAATTCAGCCCCTGCTGTATGGTTCCCCTGACCTTCAACCCCCAGTTATCTGATTAACAATTTAGTTACCTGTATGTGTGGCCCTTAATTCAGCCCCTGCTGTATGGTTCCCCTGACCTTCAACCCCCAGTTATCTGTTAACAATTTAGTTACCTGTATGAGTGGCCCTTAATTCAGCCCCTGCTATATGGTTCACCTGACCTTCAACCCCCAGTTATCTTTTAACAATTTAGTTACCTGTATGTGTGGCCCTTAATTCAGCCCCTGCTGTATGGTTCCCCTGACCGTCAACCCCCAGTTATCTAACAATTTAGTTACCTGTATGTGTGGCCCTTAATTCAGCCCCTGCTGTATGGTTCCCCTGATCTTCAACCCCCAGTTATCTGGTTAACAATTTAGTTACCTGTATGGGTGGCCCTTATTTCAGCCCCTGCTGTATGGTTCCCCTGACCTTCAACCCCAAGTACTGGTAGTCCATAGTTGTGGTGTAACACCTGGCCTAGGTAACCCTGTCAGAAAACAGTCACCAATCATTTGTCATTATAGACAGACTTCATTAAGTTAATAATTTGTTAATAAGAAAAACACAATTATTGAGAACTTTAGATTTGAAATATTTGTTAAATTAAACAAGAAGGTCCCATAACCCTTGGCTTAACTTCTTGATTTAGAACAAAGTTGTTGAATTTAATTTCGTTGCAACAGTCCTGCAAGTTTCAGTAACAAGGGCCATGATGACCCTTAAGTAAACTAAAGTTAGGCGGTTGAAATAAGTTGGAGCAAACTTTTTTTCAAATTCAATAATTATAATAATAATGTATATCACTTCATTTCAAAATATAGACAAACATTACGGTCACCATGAAGTAGCATAAACTGGAATGTAACATTATAATTTTTAGTTGAGAGCGTTAACTCACAACTAATTTAGTGATGCAGTTTTGCAAATCAGTCTGCTTTAGCCACGCTAGGAAAGATAACTGGAAGTCAGTCGTCAGTCTGCTGTTAACTACGCTAGTAACGATAACCACTTCCTGGTTTTACTTCACCAATGGTTAATTGCAGCAGACAGCCTGTATGTAAACAACTGGTTTAAGAGCTTGTGGGACATATTGGCCAGTCTTGTGTTTATAACAGCTTGTGCGACAACATTTGCCAGTTTATCATTGAAATCTGTACATATTGGCTGCTTTCAGGGAAAACAGGGCTTAAAGCTGCATTTAAAGTCTGTCATGTGGGCAAAATTGTTGCTCAATAATTTTAAGAAAATAGATAAAGTAATAGATACACATAACACAACATGTACATGACTATAGGCTTGTTATTCCTTAGCAAGGCATCACAAATTCTAAATATGGTTGCCAGTGCAGCAACCGATTGTAAAAAAAAGAGACATATTGTTGTTATTTTGTCTAAGTTATCTCTAGAACATAAATATGAGGATAAACAGTGCACACACATCTCAACCTGTGCTTTAAGACACACTCTTTATAAATTTGAATGGGTTGTGTTTATTTCAAACTTGCAATATAAAAAGCTATAACATAATTTTTTTAAACTGAGTTGCTTCTAAGATTATGCAATATTCTACCACGGCACATGACTTGTTTTCTATATACAAAGAAGGAAAACTACCGTGGGTTATTACCCCGATATACCAACAGATATAAGTATGACATCACTTTGATTGTCCGCACACTGTTTATGAATAAAGACGACGTCATTTGATTTTGATTGTTGTGGTGACGTCGCGTTTTCGCAGAAAATTGGAGGACATTCGGTTAATATAATTCTCATTCATAACCGTTAACTCCTGGATAACTTATTCAAGAAATCGTGCTAGACACGAATTAATCTACGTGTAAGCATTGGTTATTGTGGTTATAACCAACAGTATGTCGTTCCGATGCTTGTTATCAAACCACTCAGGCTACGCCCACATGGTTTAATTCCTACGCATCGGAACTCCATACCGTTGGTCATTACCGCAATAACCAACGGTTACCCGTCGATTATTTCTTAAACGAAAAACTTCAGTGCCTTCAGCGCTGTGATAATACTAGAAGATAATTATTTTACAACACTTTATTTCAACTAATTAACTAATGTCAACATGGTTGACAGTTTCATTAGGTCATGAAAATATATGACTATATAAAATTAACACTTAAATTGCAGAATGCCAAATCCTCCTTCAAACAAGATCTTTATATGTTGAAACAACAACTGTCTGACCCTGTCTTAATGCCAATTTGACTGTTGACATTAATATCTTGCCTCAACCTTTAAGTTAGGAAACGGCTATTATAATACTAGTATATTGTGAACATAAACATTCTGACCAAGTTTCATCAAGATTTAGCGTGTGACCCAGATCCACATTCGGACTAGATAATATCGGTATAAACATTAATACAAATTTAATCAAGATTGGGCCATACATGTGGACTCCAGAGTAGTAACACAGTCTTTCTACTATTTCACCTTGTTTTTCTGATTTAAAGATGTAACAAACATACTTCAAAGTTTGACTCTTACCAATCCAGCTCCAATATCCACTATGACATCACTTCCTGCCAGTTCTGCTATCCTAGCAACCAGGCTGCTCATGTTACATACTTCATGAAGCTTCTTGGCAGACATTCCTCTCCTAATGGATGGGTCAATGTCACTGGGGTCCAAGGGAGAGAAATGTGTGACAAACTCCAGGGGAAACAAATCTGCACTGACATTTAAGTAAGACATCTGTTGAGTGATATCCAAGGAAGGCAACTGTTGTGAGACATGTAGGGGAGATAACTGTGCCTTGTCATCCAGATGAGACAATGTCTTCAGGGTAGACAACTGTTCTTGGACAACTGTTGGTGTAAAATGTGCACTACCAGGCATGACAGAACATTGTGTACTGTCACTTAAGGGCGTAAACCGGTGTTCTTTTTGCAGAGAAGGAAACCTTGTGGTGTTATGAACTGGGGGAACATGTTTGTAAGGGGAACATTCACAATCTTGTCCTTGTTTACATGTTTTATTTATTTTAAAGCGCTGCTGGTTCATATCGCGACTCAAAGAATACTTCTGACTGGTTTTGATGAAGAATTTCAATGACTCAGGCCATGATTCCTGAAACATTACAATAAAGCTGACATGAAAATGCATTAACTTGTGTTTAATTTAAATATGTCAAAAAGGGTACAATTCTATTACATTCCCCAAACAAGGATTTTAAAAGAACAGGAAGGTTATTCATCAAAAGAGCACTTAAGCACCATCAGTCATATTATCCCTGTAGAAAACTTTTAATAAAGCATGAAGTATGATAAATCCAACAAAAACACATATTTTTCTTTCCTTTTTTTATCAACGTTTCAGCTTACGCCTTCATCATGATAAAACGGATGTTACGTCATTGACTTAATGTACATTAAAATGTGGGAAAATGTACATCAATAAAATGAACGTTAATTAAATTAAGCTTAACTTTCGGATTCAAGAATACACAATTTCCTATAAAATTATATATAATTTTTTTTATATAATAAATCAAGTGTAATATATGTTTAAATTTCCTATAACATGCACTTGAATTTAGAACATTGTCTAGATATAATTAGTATAAATAGTTTCAATTTGAACATATAATTTATTTATTTAAACTTCAAATACAATTTCCTGTATAATAATGTAATGAGATCAAATTTCAAAACTATGGCATGGTGGGGTCCAAAGGCTGATATGGGACCACACCCAGAGCAAGGCAAGACTTGTACCTGATATTGACCATCTGGCATTGCTCTTAACTCCTCCTGAGAAAGGCTTACAAATGTTGTCATCCACTGTAATGAGAATAATCTAATATGAAACTGAAGTAAAAGTGGTCAACAAAACTATTAGGTTATTTAAAAGCGTGTTGCACAATTTAGTGATCTATGTGGACAATCACAGCTGTGCGCCTGTACAAATTTATGACATATCAGAGACTGGGATAAAGGTGCGCAGTGCGTTCTTTTCCTATTCAAACGAAAAACTGCACATCATTTCCGTAATTTGATGCGCACCATTACACAATGCGATCCCCTTACATAAATCTTATATAAGATAAACTACTCTTCAACACAAATTATTTGTTTGCTCTTACTCGACTTATGAGATCTTTCATGAAAAAATCAAGGTAGATCGATCCCCGCGTCGCTGAGGTAATATTTGTTTAAGTTGTTGTTGTCATGAGAACTCGTTGATTTACAACGTAAAAAGTCTGAACTGACGCAAATTAATTAAATAATATTTTTCAACTTCGCTTTTGCTTTATTTTGATAATTTAATCCAAAGTTTAATGCTAGCTAGTCTTTTTTTCTGGAATCGTAAACAACAAGTCAGTTAAAGTCTTCCAAAACTTTGCACTCTTGTGCGAATAAACAGTTTGAAGTCATCAAAGGAAAGCTGCATCCGGTCTGCTTGAGCAATAAAGCGACAAATTTCTCATCGACAATATTGGCTTCCTTTGTCTAGCAATCAACATGCTGAACAAATTGTGTGTTTGTTCCTCAATGCATAGCTTCGCCTTTTAATCTTTTGCAGGGAACGGAGGTGGAGTTTAACGGTTAACTGAGCAAGTGTTTTACGCAAGTTGGGTTTTGCTTTGCCGAAATTACTCAGCCCTAAGCTTTGAAACAACAAATACATTTATCAATGATTTTCTGAGATATACCAAAAAGTTCCGATTTACAAACTTTCTGAACAGTTCCTAACTATGGACGCCTGTGTTTACAAAATTCCTAAACACATATATTGTAAATAACTGCAGTGTTTTATTGGATTATTTATAGTATAATTATCAGATTGCAAGGTATTTATATTTCAATCTACTATAATATCGGGTTTGTTTAATATAATTAATATATTAAACAATATAGTTGCATCACAGAATGGGAAATACATATGATGAGGTCGCAATTTTACTGACGCTGATTTTCCTATTGTCTGTAATTTTTACCCGAAATAAATCTTGAAAGTGCCCATTCATTTTGCTAAGTGCCCATTAAACTTTGTAGTTGCCCATTGTTTTTTTCATCTATGGGGCAGTAATCCCATCAGAGAAAAAAATATCCCGATCTCTGCATACTTGTTTAAAAAATTCCCTATGGACAATTTTCAAACTTGTTAATGTAACCCATCCAGAAAAATCCCTAGTCCAAATTTTTGACGCTCTTAAATATTAAGCTACTTTTTATATGGGTAATATTTGTTCCAAAGAATTTAGCCCATATAAAAAGTATCTCTAAATTCTTTGCGCGTCTTATAAATGAGACTAGAAAAATCCCCAACCGCTATCGGTTCCAAATCAGGCAGACACTCTACCACTTCGCTATAAAAGCTAGCTCATATAGAAAGGCAGTATAAGTTCTCCTTATACCGAACCCTGCTACATTAACACAGATTCAAATTAAAACAAGAGCACCGCATAGCAGGTGCCAACGCTAGGCAGTGGGTGCAGTTTGGTCACCGTGACCTTTGACCTTGTTACCCCAAAAAATGGGTGTGGCATGTAGAACTGATCAAGGTACAGCTACATATGAAGTTTCAAAGTTGTAGGTGGAAGCACTTTGATTTTAGAGCCAATGTTAAGGTTTTAGCACAACGATGGCAGACAGCAGACAACGAGCTGGCTATGACAATACCTCGGGTTTTCTCCAAAAACAGCCGAGCTTAAAACAACATACAAATGAGGGCGAAATAATATTTAGACCAATTCTAAAAATACCTTGTACAGGAGTATTTATCACTTGAGATTGATAAGCCTTGAAGCCATGGAATTATTTGGAGGATTCCAAGTGTTTGCATATTATAATTTGTGTCTACACATAAAGAGTTTAATATCGAAATATAACTATTTAGAATACCGTGAGGTTTCATTGATAATCTGGAATCTTTGACTTTGTATATAATCAGTTTGAACTGTGATGGGGCCAAAGTATTCACAAATCTCTGTTTAGGTTTTTTATTGTGATGTACCCCAATACCACTTTGATACGTATTTTGACACATTTGAAGTCCTTTAGTAAATCTAATTAAATTTAAGTTGTTTCTTTATATATTCAAGTTGTAAAGGCTTCATTTCCAATCCTAAGATTCTGATGAGTAGCAAACAGCATAAGACCTGAGCAGACTGTGAGTTACTCACAGGCTGTTCTGGTTTGATGCTGTTTGCACATAGCCATTTTCACATTGCTTTTGAGTGGGAAAAGGTTAACTTAAGAATGTTGTCAAATACATAAATTTATGAGAAACTTTAACAATTATCTATTAGATAGTATAACACTACCTCTGGAGGAAT
Organism: Dreissena polymorpha; assembly: GCF_020536995.1. Lineage (NCBI taxonomy): Eukaryota > Metazoa > Mollusca > Bivalvia > Myida > Dreissenidae > Dreissena > Dreissena polymorpha. The sequence continues at coordinate 147,877,987 of NC_068356.1, read as the reverse complement.
TTTCTTCCAAATACAGCTTGTGAAGATTTCTGTCACTTTGAAATCGTAGAGCCATTGATATTCATACAGGAATCTGAGCAGGTCAGTAAAGTCAGTGGTAGGTACATGTAGATGATTTCCATAGCAAGAAGACCTTTCACTTTTGTCCTTGGTGCTGCTGTCCATTCTGGCTGTAAATTCAATATAATTTAATAACCATACCCCAAAAACTTGTATAAAAATGAAGTCAGATGTACAAAATAAGTCAATTACTAAATATCAATACATTTGTGAAATTTGTATTTGGCTGTTATATTTTCTCCATACAACTTAATAAAACAAACAAACAAAGAAAATGTTCTGCGTATAACCTGTTCTTTATAAAACTAAAAAAAAACAGCAGACAAACCAAGAAAACGCTCTATGGTAAATTTGACTAAAGCTGCTGTATTCAAGTGGAAAGCGATTTGCCGGATTATATAAAAGATGTCCTAGATTTTAACATTTTTAACATAAACTGCATAGACATTTGATCTATTCAATAAAAAAATAATGAAATGGACAAGTCATTTACAAGAAAAAGACATGCATGCCGATAAAATAGATTTTTTTCTCCAGAACTTTTCTTTTCAAACAATAATATTTAAATTATTTGTGAATGGTTTGTATAATAATTAACAAGATGTGTTTGAGAAACACAATGTCCCCCTATATGATGTTTGACCTTGTAGGATGACCTTGACCCTTCACTACTCAAAATGTGCAGCTCCTTGAGATACACACGCATTTCAAATATAAAATTGCTAGCTTCAATATTGCAGAGGTGACATTACATGCGCAATTTTGACCCATATACTTGACCTTGACCTTTCACCACTCAAAATGAGCAGCTCCATGAGATACACATGCATGTTAAATATCAAGTTGCTATCTTCAATATTGCAAAAGTATTAATAAAATCAGCAATTTGGGCAACATATATTTGACCTCTGACCTTGAAGGATGACCTTGACCTTTCACCACTCAAAATGTGCAGCTCCATGAGATACACATGCATGCCAAATATCAAGTTGCTATCTTCAATATTGCAAAAGTATTCATAAAATGAGCGATTTTGGCCACCTATATTTGACCTCTGACCTTGAAGGATGACCTTGACCTTGACCTTTCACCACTCAAAATGTGCAGCTTCATGAGATACACATGCATGCCAAATATGAAGTTGCTATCTTCAATATAGCAAAAGTTATTGCAAAATGTTAAAGTTGGCGCAAACAGACAGACCAACCAACCAACCAACAGACAGGGCAAAAACAATATGTCCCCCACTACTATGACATAACAAGAGCACCGCCTTGCGGGTGCAGACCGCTCATCTATTTTCTTTTTAAAGGTGAAGGGACTCTCATTTTCAATCACAAAGGAGGGACGAGTGGAGTGAAGAGGGGTGTATAGTGTGGGGTTGTGGACATTTATTACATTATCTTCCAAAAAAGCGAAAAAAAAAAAAAAAAAAAATCGGGGGGGGGGGGGGGGGGTGGGGGGGGGGGGGGGTTTGGGTGCGATGGTTGGACGGTATTTCAAACATAACCGTTTTTAAAAAAAATGGGGGGGGGGGGGGGGGGGGGGTATAGTGTGAGGGTGTGGTGATAATTTGTGAGTTGATCTAAAAAAAAAAAAAAAAAAAAAATCAAAAAAATAATTTGGGGGGGGGGGTGGGGTGGGGGGGTAGGGGGGGGTATAGTGTGAGGGTGTGGTGGTCATTTGTGAGATGATCTTTAAAAAAAAAAAAAAAAAAAAAAAAAAAAATTAGGGGGGGGGGGGAGGGCACGGGGGAGGGGGGGGAGGGCACGGGGGATGGTTTGGGTGAAGTCTATTGTGGTATGTCAGGTAAGAGTAGTTTCATCAAAGTATCAATCAAATCTAATCATAAATAAAGAAGTTATGGCAATTTTAGCAAAATTTAATAATTTGACCTTGAGAGTCAAGGTCATTCAAAGGTCAAAGTAAAATTCAAGTTGCCAGGTACAGTAACCTCATGATAGCATGTAAGTATTTGAAGTTTGAAAGCAATAGCCTTGATACTTCGAGTGGATCGAAACACAAAATTTAACCATATATTAAAAGTTACTAAGTCAAAAAAGGGCCATAATTCCGTAACAATGACAACCAGAGTTATGCAACTTGTCCTTTTACTGTACCCTTATGATAGTTTGTGAGTGTTCCAAGTATGAAAGCAATATCTATGATACTTTAGGGGTAAAGTGGACCAAAACATAAATCTTAACCAAATTTTCAATTTTCTAAGTATAAAGGGCCCATAATTCCGTCCAAATGCCAGTCAGAGTTACATAACTTTGCCTGCACCGTCCCCTTATGATAGTTCATAAATCTTGCAAGTATGAAAGCAATAGCTTTGATACTGTAGGAATAAAGTGGACCTAAACACAAAACTTAATCAAATTTTCAATTTTCTAAGTATAAAAAGGGCACATAATTCTGTCAAAATGCCAGTCAGAGTTACATTACTTTGCCTGCACAGTCCCCTTATGATAGTTAGTAAGTGTTGCAAGTATGAAAGCAATAGCTTTGATGCTTAAGGAATAAAATGGACCTAAACACAAAACTTAACCAAAATTGTCAATTTTCTAAGTATAAAAAGGGCACATAATTCTGTCAAAATGCATGCCAGAGTTATCTAACTTTGCCTGCCCAGTCCCCTCATGATAGTAAGTAAATGTACCAAGTTTGAATGCAATAGCATTGATACTTACTGAGAAAAGTGGACCTAAACGCAAAACTTAACCAAAATTTTCAATTTTTTAAGTATAAAAAGGGCACATAATTCTGTCAAAATGCACGCCAGAGTTATCTAACTTTGCCTGCCCAGTCCCCTCATGATAGTAAGTAAGTGTACCAAGTTTGAATGCAATAGCATTGATACTTTCTGAGAAAAGTGGACCTAAACGCAAAACTTAACCGGACGCCGACGCCAACGCCAACGCCAACGCCAACGCCAACGCCAACGCCGACGCCAAGGTGATGACAATAGCTCATAATTTTTTTTCAAAAAATAGATGAGCTAAAAAGTACAATATTTTTATCCTTCTATTACCGTGTATCGAGTGGTTAAGGAAACGAGTAAAATAATTTCTGAATTAATGCAAACAATGTCGCAATAAACAATTTACCTTTAAAGATTGATTTTATTCCCATTATATCCATGCCAAAATTGGCTATTTACAGTCTGTTTAACCACACTAAGCCGATAGTTCCATACAAACCCGCAAATAACAACCACTACAAGCTTGTTTACATGTACCTGTTATGGAGATGACACATCCGAAAGCGAGAGTACTTGATTGCAATAGGTATAACGCCAACAAAACTTAAACAAGGGCTGTTTGTAAAACATGCATGCTCTCCATATGGGCTGTCCGTTGTAGTAACAGCCATTGTGTGAATACGATTTTTGTCACTGTGACCTTGACCTTTGACCTAGTGACCTGAAAGTCAATTAGGGTCATCTGCGGGTCACGATCAATGTACCTCTGAAGTGTCATGATCCTAGGCAAAAGCGTTCTTGAGTTATCATCCAAAAATCATTTTACTATTTCGGGTCACCGTGAGCTTGACCTTTGACCTTGTGACCTCAAAATCAATAGGGGTCATCTGCAAGTCATGATCAATCTACCTATGAAGTTTCATGATCCTAGGCGTATGCGTTCTAGAGTTATCATCCGAAAACCATTTTACTATTTCGGGTCACCGTGACCTTGACCTTTAACCTAGTGACCTCAAAATCAATAGGGGTCATCTGCAAGTCATGATCAATCTACCCATGAAGTTTCATGATCCTAGGCGTATGCGTTCTTGAGTGATCATTCAAAAACCATTTTACTATTTCTGGTCACCGTGACCTTGACCTTTGACTTAGTGACCTCAAAATCAATAGGGGTCATCTGCGAGTCATGATCAATGTACCTATGAAGTTTCATGATCCTAGGCCCAAGCGTTCTTGAGTTATCGTCTGACAACCACCTGGTGGACGGACCGACAGACCGATCAACCGACAGACCGACATGAGAAAAGCAATATACCCCCTCTTCTTCGAAGGAGGGCATAAAAATTCAATTTAAGGAACATATTTATACAAACTGAAACAGTAATGAAAAGAAAGAGAACTTAAATTCAATTTACAGTTTAACAAGTTTCTTTTTTATTGGTCAATCTTCTTTTGAGCAACATTGACGCATAAAGTGCTCAAGAATTGCAAAAACACAAACGTTCGCAATTTGTTCAAATTTTGGCATATATGAGCGCACAGATTGTTCCATGCACCATTTTTTTGAGAGTCAGGAAAAATTAAAAGAGTTTTCATTAAAATTAATAAAAAAATCAAGTGGTGTATTAACACTATCGCAGCCGTCTGTCTCACTTTGCAGTTTATGTGGACATTTAATGTAGAGGACAGAAAACATTGAATGAAAGAGGGATACATTTGGATTATTTCAGTTGAAGTAAGATTTTGAATTTCAGAAATGCAATTAAACTTGTTTTTTCTTTACGTTATTTATGTCTGTATTTATTTTCAAGTGTAGTTATGTTAGTGAAACAAAATACTCAGAGCGCAAGCGTTTGATATCATCACATGAGCTGTGTTATTAATGTAAACAAAGTGATCAAAATTAGGCTTCGCTAAATATAAGGGACTTGACTATTTCAAACATAAAAAAAAAAAATTAACAAATGTCCTTATGTACAGGGCTTGCACTAAAAATGAATTTTGGAAGTCCTGACATCCTGCTATTTACTTATTGAAGTCCCAATCAGAAATGTAGGAAGTCCAAACAACTTAAATGGTGATGTTAAAGGAGTGTCAACTGTGTAAATGATCACAAACTCTTCCCATCCATTTTTGTGCCAATCCTTAACTTTTTGACCCAATAGAAGTCAAGTTTACTGCGAAAAATTTAGTTTTTTATAAAATTTGTAAAACTGGATTATTTTATCAAAATTATTATTGTGCCAACTAAGAAATACAAAGAAATTATGTGATATAGATTTGTCATGGAAATAAAATGTTTAGTGGAAAATAACTAGTAAAGGTAAATTAAAGTTCAACAAAAAAGTTACGGCGACGGTTCCACACGATTTTTTTTGGCAATGTAAGTGGAAACATTTTTTTACGCATTGCTTTATGCAATCTTTTCATTTATATATAGATATAAAGATCAACATCATTACTGGGTAATTTAATATAACAAGTTCCAGCTCCATCCTTGGTAAATGAATTTTGCAACCCTGTTGCATGGCAGATTTTGAAAAACATGCGTTTGTTCTCTTCGTTTATTTCCAACCAGTCAAACTGCTTTAACCAAGTCGTCTGAAAAAAAGGGACTTTGGTGTTTCAATTGCTTTGTTTTTTGTTTGTTTTCTGATTAGATTCATTTTCTAATTTATGTTTCGTCGAAAGTGGAATGCCAAAATCGGCAAGCATCAGTGCCACATTTTGAACACGTATGATAAGTGGTACAAGTTCAATATTTTTGTCAAATTTATATCTGTCAATTAAAACAATTTTACAAGTTACAAACAGGTCGCTTTTTAAAACTGAAGTCCTGAGGGTAAACAACTTCATAACAAACAGGTTGCAATGTTCTTAATTAAAACAATGGTGCAGGCCTACTAACTGTTATAACAATTAACAACTTTTGGTTAAACAGGGTCAAGGATGGGGTCTCAACTTCTTTGCCGACATTCATACGCTATTATTATCAAAACATCTTGACAATAAACAAGCACTTACTTTAATTAAGCACGGTCCGTCTAATCGTGAACAGCGTACGTATTAAGATCGTTGTCTCCTAAAATTCATCAAAACAAGCACTTACTTTAATTAAGCACGGTCCGCCTAATCGTGAACAGCGAACGTATTAAGATCGTTGTCTGCTAAAATTCATCAAAACACAAGTGTCTACTGTGAGCCTGCGCCGATTGTATTGGAAAGGAGGCAGAGTTAAGACTGATCGAGACATGTGCAAAACACATTGAGTCTGCAGAGAGCAGTGTTGATTGAAGCGTTATTTTAATCGACAGCTTACTTCACCAGTTGCTATTTTAGGAGTATGGCCAATTTTTAGGAAGTACAATGGACGTCATGGGGTTTTGTTATAGGCATATGGAAACAATTATCGGGCGTTATATACGACCGTACACCACTTAGTCAAGTTAGTGCAAGCCCTGTTATGTATGATAACAATTATTCAATTAAACTTCACAATCTGCAAAATCATTTAAACTATTTCAGAGACAAGTACCAGTTTTGTAAATTATACTTTGCAAATAAAATGTTTACAGTTGCCATGATAAGTGATATCCCATTAACTCCATCCGAAATACCGATACAGTATTTATTTTCCATGATTCGTGAATACAGCTAACTCAATTCTTGAATCTCAACAGTCAAGTCAAAGCCTATGTACAGAATCTGAAAAACCTTAATATAATCCAGTTAACTAGGTTAAGAGTTAAACATAATAATCTAATAACTACACCTGTCTTCTATTCAATGCTGTTAACTTGTGTTGTTGTTTTTCAAGGGACGCTACTCTAAAGTAATTTGACCTTCACCCTGTTACCAACTTCTAAGTTACTGTAGAAAAGTCTTCGTATACAAGTTCTGTTTGATGAAGATTAAAATAATATGTTTTAAAGGTAAATGAATGACTAATACTATTGTTGATCTCTCAGTTATGTTACTCTATGTGTAACTAACACGTCTTTAGTATGGCTCATGTTTCATAATACATTGATTTCAATTGTGTCCAATTCACTGTCATTGAATCATGAGACTCAATGCTGCCTGTTTAATCATTGTTTGCTCGGTTACTACTTAAATGTGCGACTGCCCCGGGTACTCTTAAGTATACTAAAAATATACTAAAACGCCCTCGAGAATTCTAACACTGAATTGGTCAATGTCAGCTTAAAAAAAGGGGAAGTTGTGTTTGTATTTTGTATAATCGCCTTTATATTATCGAAACACTTACTCAAAGAAGAAAGTTTAGACAGGCTTTATTTAAATAAAATTTTGTTTTTCATTTGCCTATGTCCGATTTCGTGTGGGAATAAAACTCAGGTACAGTCTAAATTGGCCGGGTACGTACGTGTTAGTATACTTTCTGTACCTGGGGTATATTTATATACACTTAAGAGTACCCGGGGTACATTTAAGTAGTACCCAAGCTGACAATGTCCAATTGGGCGTCAATGCTAGTTGCAATAATTCAACTCTCAGCTTTATGACCAGAGCCACCATTAACAAAAATTATAAAAGGCTTTGGGAGTACATTTATATGGACTATGTCAATTCTAGTTGCAATTATCCAATATCAGCTATTGACCCTTCAGATCGCTGGGAGTTGGGACTAGTGACAAGATTTTTCATGGAAACTCTGCTGTTCAGTGTCCAGGTGGCACTTTAATTGGTAACATGAGCAACAAACTATTTTCTGGAATAAATAAAAACAAGCAGATCATATATTTATCCTTAGCATGTCTATCAGTAGTATTGTTATGAATGCAGATGAATTTTGGAAGTGAACAAATACAAAAACACACATGTGTTTTATAGCAATTTATAGTTAAATGTATATTTTAATTTCTTGGAGACTTGGACATAACAACGAAAACTGCATTTAAATCGACAAAATATTTGCTAGACTTGGCTCCCTGTAGTTATCTGAAACATGTACAGTGGTTCTCATTATATCGACCCTTCTGATTGGTTGCTAGGGTTCGTTTCTATTTGCATGTGCTTGTTCTAAAAATGGTATCTTAATGGAAAAACGAAACTATTGCTCATGTTGTTCATATTTTTTTTAATTAACACTTTATTCAATGAATTGCATATAAAACATTTAATTTGGATAAATTTACTATTTATCCATAAACAAACTTACATAATTGTGTGTTTCGTAATTTAAAAATCATAGCATCCACCTGGATTTAACATGACCTACTTTCCAATGAACAACAAAAACCAATCGAATAATTGTCGTCATATTCATGGATAACCATCAAGTAAATTAAAACTTCTAAAAATTGAAAAAGCACATTTATGTTCCAGCACTTCTTGAGGGGTTTTCGTTTTAAGTCACGATACTATGAGGAGGGCTGATACTATGAGAATAAGGGATAATGCTAAAATTAAAACAACTTACTCATATATGCCAGACGTCCCGATCTTGGGGGGACAGTCCTGCTTTTGGGCCCTTTGTCCCGGCGTCCCGATATGAGATGATTTGTCCCGACATTCGTAAAAAACGATGTAATGTCTATAGGTTCCCAATAAAATTAGCTATTTAAGCTCTGTTTGGCTAACACTTACCACCACTAAACCCTTTATTGCCCCCAATTAACAATCCGATTCTACTTCTCGTGTGTACCAGTGTTGTTTATGACACCTTATCAGGGATTTATTGGGTAATTATTGATTTTATCAGGCATTCACACCATTGGGGTCTTCAAGATAGTGGTCGCTTATTGCTATCGATAGTTGTATTATAATGAAATAAATGTTGAAATTATTAAATGTGTTTGTTTTTGTCTTTGTTTCCTGCGTCCAGAGAACAGACAGAGCACATTGACAGAGTCTGGTAGGTGTAAACATAAATATATACATTTTTTATTTAAATATGATACAGATTAATTGTCATTTTAACAAGTTAAAGACACACCATAAATTAATAAACAAGTAATGATTACGTTAAGCATCATTGTGAAGTTAATACGATATTGACAAATGTCATTTTTGTTTTTAGTGGTCAAGCTGTCCGTGCGGCTAGGTGTGGGAAATCCAGATCGTATTCAGGATGAATTCGTCGATTTCCAGCTGCTTTCGGAAAGCGCGTTACCCCCTTACGTTGAGGGAATGGCACTGGACCCCTTCTGGTCGTGCATTGCCAGCATCAAGACACCACTACAGAAGGCTCGGTTCCCGCAACTCTCTTCACTTGCTTTTGCAGCGCTGTCAATCCCTCACTCAAACGCCGATCCAGAAAATTGTTTCAGCGCACTGAAAAAAATTCAGAAAGAAGAAAGGGAAAATCTGGGCCATAGAACGGTTGAGGCGTTGTTTGCAGTTTAAATGAACACAAAGACGGTTTGCTTCCACCCAAAACCTACCTCGGAAATGTGTACAGCCGCGCATTCCGTGTCAAGCTTATGTAACTGTTTTCGGTAGATAGTTTACTGTAACCCGTACTTTCAGTGTACTGGATAGCCTCCCCTGCGTTAATGTTTGCCATTGAAAGGAATATAATGAGTATTGTTGTCGTATTGTCCAGATTTTGTACTCTAAAAAGATTGTTTGCTATTGTTTTATTTAATAAAACTGTTATTGTTATGTTTTAGATTTCATGCTTCATATCAGATGTTTTATGTCTTGTATAAAAGTATCAAGAGTTTTTGTTAGTACTATATTGACTACAGTAAAGGTGGAATGGACGTTTTAGGTGTTCCTGATTTTTGGTCAAATGTCCCGACAATTTTTTATGGAATGTCCCACTTTGGACCTAAAAAATTCTGGCATGTATGACTAACTTGATGCTGTGTGCTCCCAGAATAATGGTATTAATCCAAGTTTCAAACATGTCAACAGTTCACCGAAATGTCTAAGTTTTTGCAATGGAAAACACTGAGTATTACGTATTTGAGAATATGTTTATGTATGCTCGATTGGTCATTGTCGGCTTGGGTACTATAACTTACATGTACCCCGTGTACTCTTAAGTATACTTACATGTACCCCGGGTACGGTAAAAATATTAAAATGTACTTGGGAAATTTAACGCTAAATTGTTCGTTGTCAGCTCTTTTTTTTTGTTGAAAAGAGTTGTTTTTTTAAAGAAGTTTGTTTAAGATAATCGGTAGCCAGCTCTATGACATCGGATTTTGGGCGGGAATACAACTCGAGAAAAGTCTAATATCGTCCTGGTAAGATAAAATATATTTTCCGTACCCGGGGTACATGTAAGTGTACTTAAGAGTACCCAGGGTACATGTAAGTAGTACCCGAGTTGCCTATGACCAATCGAGCCTTATGCATACATATACATCGACTGTATCTTGAATCCTGGGCCAGATAGATGTTGCGTCTAATTAACCAATCATGCTACACCTAGTATCTCTGGATCCCCCGTAAGGAAGATCAAATTATGAATTAAAAACTTCGGTTTTATTATGTTTTTATCCATTTTTTGTTTGAGCATTTATCAACGAAAAAAACAACAAGTTGATGTCGATATGAATAAGTATTGTGTTTGTTACAATGTATAAGGTTAATTGAGTTCTATTTTATACAAAACCTTGAGACTTAATTTTTTGACATGGAATTAAGTTTTATATTGAAGAACTCTGAACTGTAAGTACATGTATGTACTCATAAAAGCTCATGCAGAGCATTCAAGAAGAACTTATAATGTCAATGCCATTGGAAATTCTTAATCCTAGCATTTTTTTCTGTATATTAAGTTACTGAAGAGCTTAATTGGGTTTTATCATGAATTATAACAAATTCAACACCAGCACTACATGTTACTAAAATGTTAAGTTTTATATAAAGTTACAGGAAACAAAGGCAGCATGATTAACTAATCAGAAATGGAAAGTAACCAATCAAATTCCAGTAGCACCGTAGGGGCTGTATTAAAACTAGATGAGTGTATTACCAATGTAATGTTTTTAAAACCTTTTTAGCTCACATGAGCAAATAGTGCTCAGGTTTAGCCAGTTTTTTTTGCCCCAAATTACCACCAATATTCAGCTTTTTCTTTATGGCAGAAAGTAAAAAAATCCCCCCAAATCAGAAATCTCCTCGTCCCTAAATATGTCAAACTTTTCCATGAACTTCATAAGACACCACAGCATAAATAGTTGTCCCAAAACAACAGCAGGCTCAACTATTTGGTTTGCAAATGTAGCCCGACATAGGATTGTACATTAAAAGATGACGGACAATAAAGAACAGAAATATCTTTCTTGACCATTATGGCAAATAGGAATAACATTAATATTCTTGCAATGTCTTCTCCTCCTTAAGTGCTTGGCAGATTTGTACATAACATAGTTGGCCCACTTTCAAAGTAGATCATCAGAGTTAAAAACGAAATTGATAAATATATTAAAAACGCATGTCGCAGGCCTTTAAGTATTTGGTATGAAAAATCATATAAAGGTCTTGTACAAAGTTTGTTTAATTTTTTCTTCTTTGGTCAAAACTGGCCACACCCCACTGGCCACATGATTTATTTAGACAGGTATAGTAAATACATAAAGAAATCTTCTCTGAAACTGCAAGGGTGAAGGTTTAAGTATTTGGAGTGTACCATTGTATGGGAATGTAACATTGTATAGTGGTCCTCAACAAAGTCTGTTCAAATAATGCCCCTGTTATAACAACTGGTAACTCCTAAGGGGTCACTGGATGTGTATCGACTTCTAAAGTAAATTTATGTATCAAAAGATTTCAAAATTATATGTGTATTTTCTATGGAACTATCCAGTACATTTTATCATTATACATGTACAACATGCTATTCAAAATAATACACATCTATAGCTATTTGATTAGATTAAATAATTGAATAGTTTCATGAGGGATGCACTATCTTACGAAATTTCAACCACAAGCTTAACAGCTTACAGTGAGGAAATGGTTCAGTTTTCAACATTCATCATCAGGTGATTGTTGTTAAGGCCATATATTCTTTTTAACTTTCAACTTTATTTTTTCAACCTACTCACTCGCTGCGGCTCATCACACAAACACAAAAACATGTTGTGTACAATCTGTAGCGTAATTGCAATTACGTATCGTTCGTGGAAAAGACCCAGTAACCAACAAAGTTCATTTCTGATTTCTTTGCGTTTTATTTCTGCTTATTAACACAACACGTTTCCAAAATGTTTGTCAAATACAAGAGACATGCGAAGCCCGCAACGGGCCCATCCCGCGAAAGCCAGCAATAATGCGACTTGTATGTTCGGCCGTTTTAGTAAGACTGTCCTTCATACAACGCAGATGCCAATTTATACAATAATGGACAAATAAATTGGGTGACGGCTGTCTGGATGATTGACTTTAACATGAGTTGAATTACCTGATACGGGATGGCTTTATGTGTGACTTACACATCTTGCGCATATATACGCCAATAATTAAGCGAGACCACGTTTGTTTAACTGCATATATGAAAGTTCACCTGTCATTTAACATGAAAATTAACAGTGTGCATGTGCTTACCATAGACATAACTAATTAGTGAACCCAGCCATGGGCAATAACTTGGTGCATTTTTTTCGTCTAATTTGACGACGACATATGATGCCCATTTATGCATTTCTTCATGAAGACAGATATTATGTATTCAGTTACACCGAACAAGGAATATACATGAAATACACCAATTATGCGACATGAAATACATCAATTATGCGACACACACCTCATTTTCATTAAAGAAAGATTTTATATTTTATGATTTAAAATCTTTAGAAAGATCAAATCCTGAATGACAAGTGTCTTACAATATCATGTATCAATGTTAAATGACGTTGATCGATTGTCCACATAACACTACAGGCGTTGTTTGACTAGTGACCTCCTGTGCTGTCCATTCGAAGAAGGTATTGCCCGGGTTGAATATGTACCTGTTGCTGTCAAGTAGATGTCTTGGTTTGTTGTTTTCTGTCTATGTTGATTCATGGGTGATGTTATCTACCATTGCTGTCGTGAAGAAGCTCTATCTATTGCCAAGCTGTGTAGGCAAATCGCACGTGGTCGGTTGCACTCATCTGCGTATCAAGGTTCACATCGAGGCTGGATATGTCATCGTGGTTTCTGTTGTTTTTGTCGCTGAACCAGCCGTCATCACGTCGTTGTTTCTGTTGTTGAATCCATCGTGATGTTATCTCTGGATATGGTGTTGATGCGTACCGCGTTGCTAATCAATTGTGACGTCTGTTAAAACCTTTGTGATCGCATTGTTGTTTCTGTTGTTGTTGATTGTACTTTTGTTCTTGGTTCCAGCGTCTTCATTTCTCTTGGGACATTAAGATCTTCTATTGGCCATAATGCTCACGAGGTATTAACTATAGCAGTGTTCTCCTTGATGTCTTAGGCCTCGGAAGTATCATTCCAAATGCGTTATCTACGCACATCAAACAGTTGAACGGCTGCATCTACTCTATAGTGTTTAACGTCACAAGTATTGTGTCCAGTGTTGCGTCACTTGTTGTCCTTCGAAATCTTCTGGCGTTGGTCTTCTTTGAGCGATAGAACCAGGTATTCACTTTGAGAGTAAACGCCGTGATGTTCCATTCTAATTATGTTGTTTGTTTCTTCTATTCGTTGTGGAAGGCGTTGTCTCGCGAAGTCGCTCTTCTTTGGCGTTGTCTTCAAATCTCGATATTTTTATCTGCGTCGTAGTGATACAAGTATCAGTTGTTCAAAATCATGGCAAACATTTATAAATATCCCCTAAGTTATTGTTAAATATCGTCATGACAACTTACTGTGATATCTTATTCAAAAAAATAAATTCTTTACAACGAAAAAATATTAGTCAATAAAACATACTTCGGATAAGTACATGACAGTTTGACATCTGACAAGCCATTTACTTAATATGACTTGTGTACCGCCTTAGGCATAATCATTTTACGCACGTGCATCCAGTAAATTTTTGACAGGCGCGCGCCACTTTATTGACCTAGAGTAATGGGTAATGATAGACGTACCTGTTCATATCATGGTTTCATAAACCTCATCTTTATCACTATAGTTTTGCCGTTGGGCATAGATTTATTGTCATGTTTGACCTGTGCACTTGTAAAAATGCGCAAATATGACAAGGCATACTTTTATATATATGCATTCATAATATAAGAACACGTATGGGTATACTTCAAAATTCAGGTCTTTGCTCCTAATCGAACTACTCAAATAATTCTTATGCGACATCGCATCTTTTGTCAATAGCGTAATTTGCTTCGATGGCACAGGGATAAATTCTCTTACTCATGTGGACGCTAAGGTTATCAGAACCTCGGGCTCGGTATGTCCGAACACTGATCAGTCAGCCGTGCTCATAAAATATAATTGTAACCCTTAAACAATTATATTAGAAATTTAATGCGTACATATCGTTATATTTTCACTGCGCTATACGCGTCAGATCGCATTAAATTCTTACTTAAAATTACTCAAGACCTTCAATATTACCGATATCCTACATATATTTTCATCAACACAATGACGTATATACATATTTACATACTATTTTTTTTGTGTCTGCCCTATTCATATTCGCAATCAACATTATTTTTCTTATGTCATATTTTCTTTCTTTTACAATTCGGAAAACTATTTTTAAATTTTCCAATAATTTTATCTATTCGTCCTCTTTAATTTTGTTTATCATTCTTATAAACAAAACCCGCCTTATTTTCTTTATTAAAATAATAAACAAAACTGTCTTAAATAATCTAAATTCCTAAATTCTTAATTCTGCCAATGTAAAATACTAGGTAAATTCTTTGAATATTTGTATCATCTCCGAGTTTTTTCTACTATATTAATAAATAAAACCACCGCCAAAGTTTCTTTATTAAAATAATAAACCCAACTATATAAGATATTATTATTTCCTTGTACGTTTTAATTAAATGGAACTTTACAAAAAATACCAACAATTTAAAATGGATTTGTGCGCAAAAAACGCACGTTCATATACAATCTTTATTATAATCATACACAATTTATATAAAATTCTTTAAATATTCTCAATGATTTGTTCGCCTCTAATTTCATTATTTCTATAACTCATAAAAATAATGTAAAACTCAAATATCTCTTTTTATTCTCAATTCACCGTTATTTATAAAAATGTACCGATAAATGCAAAATTGGCATGATTTTGATATTTGTAAAATTTGTTCGTACATAATTTATTATCAACACTATTATTTTTAACATCTAACTACATTAAATTCTTTAAAACAATTCTTAAAAATTTCGTTGTCATGACGCCTTTTACTTTAATTTTCTACTTTATAAATTTTGAAATTCCCTCTCCAAGTTTGCCATAATTTTTTTAAACAACTGACCTGAATTCTTGTCGCGTTGTGGTTGTGATGTTTTCATTTTTTCGGCACGTGATCGCACTTGTGATCGTACTTCGGTCGTATCCATGGTACACTGCTCCATAAAATGTACTGTGTAGCGTAATTGCAATTACGTATCGTTCGTGGAAAAGACACAGTAACCAACAAAGTTCATTTCTGATTTCTTTGCGTTTTATTTCTGCTTATTAACACAACACAACGTTTCCAAAATGTTTGTCAAATACAAGAGACATGCGAAGCCCGCAACGGGCCCATCCCGCGAAAGCCAGCAATAATGCGACTTGTATGTTTGGCCGTTTTAGTAAGACTGTCCTTCATACAACGCAGATGCCAATTTATACAATAATGGACAAATAAATTGGGTGACGGCTGTCTGGATGATTGACTTTAACATGAGTTGAATTACCTGATACGGGATGGCTTTATGTGTGACTTACACATCTTGCGCATATATACGCCAATAATTATGCGCGACCACGTTTGTTTAACTGCATATATGAAAGTTCACCTGTCATTTAACATGAAAATTAACAGTGCGCATGTGCTTACCATAGACATAACTAATTAGTGAACCCAGCCATGGGCAATAACTTGGTGCATTTTTTTCGTCTAATTTGACGACGACATATGATGCCCATTTATGCATTTCTTCATGAAGACAGATATTATGTATTCAGTTACACCGAACAAGGAATATACATAAAATACACCAATTATGCGACATGAAATACATCAATTATGCGACACATCAAATCATTTTATCAATTATAAAAATGGATGTATTTTTTTAATAATAGTAAAGCATGTAAGGCTTTTGTCTAAATTATAACATGGGAGATGTTGGTTTCAAGACCAATCTCGTGTTCATATATTGTAGTGGTAACTCTCCTTGGACCTTGCTTAAATATTAGTTGTAGCGGTACATTTATTACTTGGTGAGCATGTTTACAATATGAAACAGTGCTCCTCTTATAAGACACTAATTACTGAATCTACTCAGAGCAGCTTTCTTGGAAAACAGGTTTAATGAATGTGTATGAAGTGTCGTCCCTGATTAGCCTGTGCAGTTTTCTTAGAGCGCAGCTCATTTCTTTTCAGGAATTCCCAACCACATCTATCCTCAAACAATTCATCATCTATAGATCACCATGGCCTCAGAAATGTCAGACAACCCGATGGGTTGCGCAGACTTGGAGTACACCTCACAAAAACAGAACAACAGAACATCCTGGTCTGAGTTGAAGGGCGTTGTCAAGGATACTCGGAAAGTTATCACATCGCTTGCAAGTCGGGCACCATCATCGTTCACATTCAGAACTCAAGAAACGCCGTCAGGGCCCATAACAAGGTTAGTGCTGTAGTGTTTTCAGCATTTTAGTGGTTAATATGGAAATATAAAATTTAATGTTTAAAAATTGTTAATATTGTTAATGTCTGTGAAATGATATCATTATGTTGATAATCAAAACGCATTTATCTGGTAAATATTTATCTGGTAAATAGTAAATGGCATATATAATAAAATGAAAATGTAGTGTTTCTGTTTCTTATCAAATTAGTGTCAACTCTCAGGGCTTTTCACCCTTATATAACAGGGGCCAAAATTTGGCCCCTTCCCAATAGAAAATAAGGTCATTTTTTCCCAAATTTGATATAGGAATTTCCCAAATTGTAAAAAAAAAAATTGTTGTTTTTTTTACTTAGACATACATGTATTAGGCATATCCGGAATTGAAAGCAATGAGCTTTAATATGATTAAGAATGCACAACAATGTGTCTCTTAATACTTCTGCACAATGAAAAGACACTGTTTCAAAAACTTTTTTGAAAACACGGTCTTCCCAAAATGAGCAGTTATCGCGCATGAAATTCCCAATTTGAAAGTCCCCTGGCCTCTTCAACTTCCTGATGAAAAGCCCTGACTCTGCTTACTTACCAATAAACATTGAAGAAATAATAATGAATGATAAGGATATACAATCAAATTAAATTTTAGGGTTTCAGTTTCAATTTTTTTTTATCCATTCAGCCTACTTACGAATTAGCATTGATTATACATGTAAACCAAAGAGAATATGTATTGCATGGTTTTGCTACCGATTATCGGAAAACATTCTGGTGAGAACAAATACAATGAAGTTCATGAAACAATTGAAAAATGGAAAACATTTCATATACCAAAATTATCTCATGTGGTTCCTTGTTTCTCACGTAATACAGACATGAAGAATATTATTATCATGGAGCATGTTCAACTTTTTTAGCATTTTGATTGGCTGTTATTTATGGGAGTGACAAACAGCTTGACATTACTCTGGCACAATAGTGTCACATCATTGTGTCTGGTCATGGTTTCAGGTCAGTGAACAAATACCGAATCACATTGTTTTCATACAAATATTTTGTTGTTGTTCAAAAGTAGGTGATAATAAAATGTGTTGTTTATTGATGCAATTATATATAGAAAAGCTCGCCTTGGACATTTATTGACAAATAGGCAGGAAGTTCAAACTTCCAGTGTTCAAAGTCAATGAATGCTCTGTATTTGAGCCTCATTCGGGGAAAAATGGGCTCAATGCATGTGTGTAAAGTGTCATCCCAAATTAGCATGTGCAGTCTGCACAGGCTTATCAGGGACAACATTTTCGACCTACATGTAAACACATGTTTTGCTATAAAGAGTCATTCTTCAAATTTTAAATAAAAATACCGTAACAGTGGACGTTGTCTACTCTGATTAGACTGTGCAGACTGCATAGGCTAATCTGGGAGGATACTATATGCATATGCATTACACCCCGCCATCCCAGAGCCTGGTTCAATTGTTACCAATTTCAGACTGTACTTCCTGGGTATACCTGAGAGGCAGCGAGAGTCCACAGTGATGTATGTGAACGTTCCACCGGAGCCATCATCCATCACGCCTCTACTAGAGTGGTGTCCTCTGCTGGAGACGTCAAACGCGAGCCTGGCTGGTAACGCGAACATGTCCAAAGAGGAACAGTTGATGAGGGAGAGGAAGAGGTGGGAAGTGAACCATTATGAACTTAAATTGAGTCATATGATCTTTAAAATGTTCTTAATATGCCAGTGTTAGAGCACTAGAATATTAAATGTGATGAGCATGTTTGCAAAATTTGATAATCATATAAACATGATTTAACGATTTTCAATATCAAATACAATCCATACACAATTTGTTTAAGTTCCTTTAAGTATAAATGTTTCATTCCTATCCCTGGTATGGAAATGGGTTGTGTGTTCTGTATTACAGGCTGGGTGTATATGGGATCACATCGTTTGAAGTCACAGACGAGAGGCGGTTACTGTTCCCAGCAGGCAATTCCCTCTACACGTGCACAGACAGTAACCTGGCTGTAGGTAGATTATAGCACATAGGGGAGAAAACCAGGCATAGAGCTTATAGGGCAGGGGTTGTTTTTTTGCCTACTTTGGGAAAAGGAGTCTGACCAAATTGGGATTTTTTTTATAGACAAAATTGCGCATTTGGGATTTTTTGTTTCGTGAAATGGCTCATTTTGTGAAAAAAAATCAAATTAATCATGCTTAAATAAGTCTGTGGTTTGACAATTTTCTTTATATAAACACATGCAAAACAAACACTGCCCAAACACAAGTTACAGCAACATTTTTGGCCGAGCTAAAATAGAGCCATGGGTATTTCATTTCATACTTTAATGAATTAAATGACGATTGAACTACAACTTTCTTACAAGGTTCTGAGCATTCAGTTGCCGATTTTGTGATTGACGGCCCGGGCATTACTTCTGTTGCTGTTACATTTTGCTGCGTATTGTCCGAGCCTGTCTGTTCAGGGTTACTCACGGCAGTAATTTCGGAAGATTCTGAGCGTTTTGAAAACATCGATGATATCGTAACACATCCTTTAGCGTCTATTTTTTTTGTTTTTTTAATGTAATATTTACTATTGTGCGAAGCCATGATTGAAAATAAGCGTCTACAGATATGGTATAGAATGTGTATTGTGCGGCTCTATATACTCTTGTATAATGCGGAACAGTTCGAACGTCATCACTGAGAGCAAATGCATCTTGCAAATACACCAAAAAATCTGTGTCACTAAAGGCTTTATTACGTCACGAATGAAGGGAAGTCACTCTTTCGATATAAATTATGTTTACTTTTTACGATTTTGGAAGATTTTATTTTTTGGAATTGGAAAAAAATGATATCAAAATTCGATTGGGAACGGGTCCGTTTGCTATGAGAATGCCTCCGTGTCCCGGAGGCGCAGACAGTGCTGAAAAACCCCTATAGAGGCAGACAACTATCAAATATAGCACATACAGGAAGACAAGTAGAAGAATATAACAAATAGGGGCAGATAACTGTAACATATTGGATATAGGTGCAGACAACTGTAGTGTATGTACTAGGGTTTTGTTTATTCATGAACAAACACAAAGTCTTGTGAAATAATTCACATAGGTAAATACACTTTTCTGTATTTACAGGTTATCCAGTAGAATTCAATCGAGGTTTCAACTGTGAAACTAGATATTGATATAACTGGACAGATATGATTGCCTGCTGACCTAAAATGGCATAATACAAATGTACACTGTCGAAAAGTGAAACAGCTAGTCCAAAGAAAAACAAGTATTTTGTATGTGATGTGATAGTCTGTAAACTAGATTGAACTCCATATTACAGAAATTTCAGCAGCAAAAATACTTTTAAGTTAAACATTATAGTAATAAAAAACTAAATACAGCTTTGTTAATCTTTCAGATTTAAATTGTCATTTAATGAAAAAATGTCAGGGAGTAGTATCCACTTTGTCATACTAAGGAACTCAAAATAAGCATGTTCTGAAATTTGATTTATTCAGCTGTAAAAAGAAAACATTGTTTGTGCACATGACAAAACAGAGAAAAATAATCACACTTTTTTTCTAGCCAACCAAAACAAAAAAAACACTGCATTTATAATATTTAGTAAAGCATGTGCTAGGGAAAAAATACTTACAAATCAAAGTACATGTAATTTGGTGTCTAAATACAGGACATAAAAAGGACAAAGTACTATTGTTTTTAGGAAATAACTCGTTGTGCCAATGTCCATTTATTGTATCTTTTAACATATACATATACATGTACAACTTACAATTAAGTGGACAACTTGGGGTTCTATAACTAACAGATCCTATATATAAACTGTTATGTAATCTGCTTTTATCAATAAGTTGAAGCTTGATTGAATCCCTTTTTCTGGGAAAACAGGGTTTATTTCACGGTAGTAAAGTGATGTTATGGATTTTTTTTGTTCAAAGGAATCCTTTTCAAAAAAACAAAGGCACTGGCTATTCTGGGACAACACTTTTCACACGTGCATTTAACTCTTTCAGTGCTGGAACCAAATTTTGAAGGCCTTTGCAAACAGTTTGGATCCAGATGAGACGCCACAGAACTTGGCGTCTCATCAGGATCCAAACTGTTTGCTGTTCTGATAGTATTCTTTGAAAAAAATCGAAGAAAATGCGAATTTTAGAAATTTAGCAGACAACATTTTAGCAGATGACAAATTTCCCAGCATGCAAAGGGTTAAACCTGGTTTTCCCAGAAGGAGACTCATATTATTGGCTAATGCAGGTTTTCCATGTTTATTTCAGAGCACAATCCCAATTGTTCCAGAGCCCATCCCTACTGAGGTCCAAGGGGCCAGAATGGACCCCAAATCCTGCCCATCCAATCCCAATATTGTGGCTTTTGTGCGTAGTAACGACCTCTGGGTGTGCAATGTGGACAACAAGCAGGAGCTGAGACTGACCTTCACTAACAAAGGTATTATAATGGTTGTGTGTGACCTAACAGAGTTGTTGTTTGTGGCCTAACATAATGGTTGTGTGTGACCCGGTAACAGAATTGTTGTGAAAGTTAGCTACAACTCTGAGTCTGGTCTTGTTTGTGAATGTTAAGGTTTGTGTCTTACTTCATCAGTTAAAAAAAGTGACCTAAATTGTATAGTTCTATGATTGTAGGGACAGGAGATGTGAGGCAAGACTGGATCAGTTCTGGGGTGCCTTCCTTTGTGGTTCAGGAAGAGTTTGACAGGTAAAAATGACATTGGTAGTGTGTAACCTTGATATTGGTAGTACCTTAATATTGGTAGTATGTTATCTTGATATTTATGTTGTGTAATCTTGACATTGGTAGTGTGTAATCTTTACATTGTATGTAACTAAGAAATTGAAAGTGTCATCCTCTAAAGGGTGTTTATTTGGGATAATGCGACAAGCCCAACCTAATTGCTTCTACCAAAAAATTGTGCTTAGTTTAGTTTAAACCTATTTATTTTAGCTTGATTGCATTAAAAGTATTTACTACTTATTTGAAACGCTCTTGAGTCTGTTTCCTGGTACTAGAACCAGTACTTTGTGTCTTTGGGGAGATCTAGGGAACGAGTCCATTGTAGGGATCGAACCTGTCGCAAGGCAGACACCATATCCATTACACCATGGCGATCCACTAAGCTTTGGTCAGGCTTAAATATTTGTTCTGCAAAGCTCACAAAAAAGACATTTTTGTTAAACTTCTCAGTCTGTCTTTTCGGCAACAAACTATTTCATAGATCTGTCTTTTCAGCTACATACTATTTCATAGATAGCTTCTTTTAACCAGCTGTTGTAAACAAGTTTATTTTTATCTCCGCCGAAAAAAAATTCAGAGGGGATATAGTTATTGGTCCTGTCCGTCCATCTGTCTGTCCGGCTGAAACTTTGTCTGGAGCATAACTCCTAATCTATTCAATGGATTTACTTTAAACTTAAAATATAAACAGATGGCAACTAGGAGAAGTGCAGTGACCAAGAACCACAACTCTATCTACCTTAGTTTTTGAATTATCTCCCCTTTTATATAACTTTAAAGTAAATTTTTGTCCGGAGCATAACTCTTAATCTACTGAAGGGATTTACTTGAAACTTGACATATAAACAGATGGCAACTAGGAGAAGTGCAGTGACCAAGAACCACAACTCTATCTACCTTAGTTTTTGAATTATCTCCCCTTTTATATAACTTTAATGTAAATTTTTGTCCGGAGCATAACTCTAAATCTACTGAAGGGATTTACTTGAAACTTGACATATAAACAGATGGCAACTAAGAGAAGTGCAGTGACCAAGAACCACAACTCTATCTACCTTAGTTTTTGAATTATCTCCCCTTTTATATGATTTTAAAGTAACTTTTTTTTCCGGAGCAGAACTCTAAATCTACTGAAGGGATTTACTTGAAACTTGAAAAATAAACAGATGACAACTAGGAGAAGTGCAGTAACCAAGAACCACAACTCTATCTACCTTAGTTTTTGAATTATCTCCCATTTTATATAATTTTAAAGTAAATTTTTGTCCGGAGCATAACTCTAAATCTACTGAAGAGATTTACTTGAAACTTGAAATATAAACATATGACAAGTAGGAAAAGTGCAGTGACTAAGAACCATAACTCTATCTACCTTAGTGTTTGAATTATATCCCTTTATTTAATTTCAAAGTAAATTTTTGTCCGGAGCATAATGAATAATCTCCCTTTATTTGTTTTTACAAATATTATTCTACTCTTTAAAGGGGCCTTTTCACAGATTTTGGCATTTTTTAAACTTATTCATTAAATGCTTTATATTGATAAATGTAAACATTGGATCGTAAAAGCTCCAGTAAAAAATCAAGAATAAAATTAAAAAAAGGAAAAGAACATTGCCCGGAGCAGGTTTCGAACCAGTGACCCCTGGAGTCCTGCCAGAGTCCTGAAGTAAAAACGCTTTAACCTACTGAGCTATTCCGCCTGGTACACATAATTTACGTATTTTATACGTTATATAAGCAATCTTCGTAGTTTCACAAAATTTAACGACAAAAACAGAACTCTCCAAATTATT
Organism: Dreissena polymorpha; assembly: GCF_020536995.1. NCBI lineage: Eukaryota > Metazoa > Mollusca > Bivalvia > Myida > Dreissenidae > Dreissena > Dreissena polymorpha. The sequence continues at coordinate 147,854,892 of NC_068356.1, read as the reverse complement.
CAATCGTTTCGCGTTGCAACGCTTTATAATTTTTAGGTTTTAAAATCGTCAAAAGATGCATATAATGGCTATATTGGACCATGGTAAATGTTCAGTATTACTGTTTCCTCACAAATATCATAACCAAAACGAAAATTTGCGAGTCTGAAACAACTTTTTTCAATTTTGTCAATTTACCAAAGCGTGAAAAGATCCCTTTAAAACAAATGTTGTCATACAAGCAAACACATTTCGGCGGGGATTTGGAACTATTGTAACCAGCTCTTAATTCTCTTTGTAATTGCTTATAAAGCTATAAGGGTGGTTCTGATGTGTATTGCTTTCATTGGACACAGTCTATTGATGTTATCATCATAAATATATATATACTAGATCTAAAATCTCAAATATTGAAATAAATAAACCTACTTATCTATCCACACCCTCAGATTTGTGATAAATCAGAGAGGCAATCAAGCCAAAATAAATAGGTTACAAATAGTTTACTATTAATCAGATAGATTTCAACAAGTAGAAGGGGAATTTTAGTTTATTAATATTAAAGCTTCAAAAAGTGACAGATGTTGTTAAATATTTTGATTCAAGGTATTAATGAAACCTCAGGCTTTAAGCTACACTTACGTCAAAGTCATGTGCTGTGTGTGTCAGGTACACAGGATATTGGTGGGACCCTGTATGTAGAGACGGACGAACATACAGGATACTCTATGAGGAAGTGAATGAATCTGAAGTGGATATTGTACAGGTAAACAGAAAGCATATTGTTTTAAATGATATGTGGAAGATATTTAGACAATTAGGTACAGATGAGCTATTGAGTTTGCCCGTTGCTTATTATTAGCTTGGCTGTTTTCGGAGAAAACCCGAGGTATTGTCATAGCCAGCCGTCCGGGTCGTGCTAAAACCTTAACATAAAATCAAAGTGCTTCAACCTAAAACTTTGAACATTCATATGTAGCTGCACCTTGATGAGATTTACATGCCACACCAATTTTTGGGTCACTAGGTCAAAGGTCAAGGTAACTGTGACCTCTAAAAAAAAATAATCTGACAAGCTTTCATTTATTCAAAACTGCACCTGCAGCTGAGCGTGGCACCCGTTATGACTTGCTCTTGTATTATACATGCAATAATATCTGGTATGACATGACAACAAGTCATTTTAATCTCAACTAAATACCTTTTATGAAATAATTCTGATAATGATGATCAGGAAGACACAGAAGTGACGATGGATAATTATATACTTTTAATAATTGAAATACTCATAAGATGACCATTCTAATTATTTGAGTAATGTAAATGGTATTGGCCCGTGAAAAAGGCATTTGCCATATCAAAATAACGTAAAATTTTGATAAATGATAATGCTGTTTTGTTTGCCCCCAGATTTATTTGCCTCTGGATGACAAGGGGGTGGACGAGTACCGGTATCCCCGTGCGGGTAAAACCAATGCTGACAGCTGTCTGAAGATGGCTCAGTTCACTGTTGGAAACGATGGCAGGGTAGGCAGCTTTTTATGTTTAATATTGTCTGGGAAAGGCGGGCTTCATGAAATAGCGTAAAGAGGATAGTCCTGGACGATTTATTTTCCCATCTAGACTGGATTTTTGCTAAGAAAATACTTATTTAAAGTTATATGCTAAATACAATTAAAGCAGAAAGTGTTGTCCCTGATTAGCATTTGCTGAGTGTACTGGCTAATATTGGAGGACACTTTATACACATGAATTAAGCCTGGTTTTCCCAGTGCTTGGGTCAGTTCTTCTGTGCTGGGTTCACACAGCTGCTATTAAAACCTTAACTTGTGTCACATTCAGTAAGCTCCTTATCAATGTAACTATGTTGTTTGAGGGACTATTATGAAATAGTTTTGAGCCTTGCTTTGGGAAAACGGGGCTTAATGCATGTGCCTAAAGAGTTGTTTTAAGCCTTGCTTTGGGAAAACGGGGCTTAATGCATGTGCCTAAAGAGTTGTTTTGAGCCTTGCTTTGGGAAAACGGGAGTTAATGCATGTGCCTAAAGAGTTGTTTTGAGCCTTGCTTTGGGAAAACGGGGCTTAATGCATGTGGGTAAAGAGTTGTTTTGAGCCTTTCTTTGGGAAAACGGGGCTTAATGCATGTGCCTAAAGAGTTGTTTTAAGCCTTGCTTTGGGAAAACGGGCTTAATGCATGTGGGTAAAGAGTTGTTTTTAGCCTTGCTTTGGGAAAACGGGGCTTAATGCATGTGCGTAGAGTTGTTTTGAGCCTTGCTTTTGGAAAACGGGGCTTAATGCATGTGGGTAAAGAGTTGTCCCAGATTAGCCTGTGCAGTCCCCACAGGCTTATTATAAACGACACTTTCCACCTAGGTTGGATTTTCATCTAAAAGAGATTTTCTTTAAACCAACCACTGTATAAAAACGGAAAGTTACGTCCCTGATAAGCCTAAGATAGTTATGTCTTAAGCCCAGAATCCAACTCCATTGAAGAAAGTGAGTTTTGTGGATACGGACTTGCAGCATACTGTAATGTGATCCAGATACCCGATTTAGGGGGCATTTGTATGGCTTATTCCATTAAGCATTAAGTTGTTGGTATTCAGGTCTGGACAAATTTTCACAGTTTAGAAAAACGGAAAATTGCCTTCAACAATCCATGAACATGAATTAAACTGCCTTATTTTCATAAATGTGGACTGATGTGATTTCTATATAACTTGACAAATAGACCACGCCAGGCATATCAAATAGCTGTAGATGACTTTTGTGGAAGATCTTTCAAAGAAAAATGAACAATTTCAAATATGATTTCTTTAAATTTTATTGTTTCCAATAACATTTATACATCAATGAGATGTGTGTATGTTTGTTTACTCAGTGCTGTAGATTTGTTGAAGATATCTCTTGCATAATGCATGTGCATAAAGGGTGGTCCTAGATTAGCCTGTACAGTCCACACAGGCTTATCAGTGACAACACCTTCAGCCTAGACTGGATTTTTGTGTTGTGTAGAATATACATGTACTTCTTTTGTAAAAAAAAATCCTGAAAGGGGACACGTGTTGTCTCGTTTTCAAGTGTGCAGACTGCTAAGTCTTATCTGGAAAGACACTTGACGCTCATGCCTTTTCCCAGATGTCCCAGACTAAGGCCCATTTACAAACCAGCCTTTGTCAAACATTTCACAATTATAACTGTTCTGTATGTTTCAGTTTGAAGATGAAGCCCTTTTGCTGAGGTTGTTTGAGCCTCTGTCGAGTCTTTCAGTGGACTCGGAGTACCTTGCCAGGGCAGGATGGACACCAGATGGAAACTTGTAGGTTACTTTGTCATATGAGCTGTGCTCTTGAAAGAAGGGGCTGAATGCGTATACATAAAGTGGTGTCCCAGTCAAAAGGCAAATCAGGCGACGGTACTTTCCATCTTGACTTCTTTTAACGAAAATGTCCATAAAAGAGGAAAGTGTCTGCACAGGCTCATCTGGGACACACTTTAAGCACTTGCATTAATCCCTGTTTTTCCAGAGAACTACACTATTTTTTCAATTTTAATATTAATGATATGACACACAGGTTTGCAATTACACATTTTTATTTATACAATACAATATCCTCCACACATTTGCAGTGTCCACTGTCAGATGTTGAATCGGGTCCAGACCAATCTCACCCTGTACCTGATCCCTCGAGAGTGTTTTGTCGCAGAGGCCCGGTACCAGCCTAGCTCACAGACACGGACAGACGCCCAGTATGAACCTGTCCCACTGCCACCTGTACATGTCCTACTGGAGGAAACCTCCGACATCTGGGTCAATGTATGTGAACTCATTGTAAAATTACAGAAAAGAAGAGTGCATAATACTTTTACAAAAAAATCATTATAAGGTTTTTTGTAGTAAATACTGTCAATTAATTTATATTGTAACAGTACATGGTTTTCAAAAATCAGACTTTGTAGTGGACACATTACTTCATGGATTTCTGATTTATAAAACAAAAGAGAAAATTTTGTGGTAAATGTTCCATTCTTTCTGTTTTAAATGCATGGATTTTTCAGGGACAACACTTGCCACCTACTCTAGATTTTTGTTTAAAACATTATTATTTTCAATGTAAAATTTCATAATTATCCGATTATCAGATTAGCCTGTGAGGACTGCACTATTTAATCGTAAAAAACCCTTTACTCACACCCATATGCACACTGCACAGGCTAATCTGGGATAACACTTTGCACACATGCATTAAGCCCCGTTTTCCTAAATGTTAAATCTCATATTTTAAATCTTCTGCACTTGTCACAGATCACAGACATACTGCATTTCCTGCCGGCCAGGCCCGACTCTAGGGATGTAGAGTTTCTGTGGATGTCAGAGAGATCAGGATACCGGCATCTCTATCGGGTCAATGCATCACTGACTCATCATGGACAAACTCAGCAAACAGGTAACTCAGGTTGGAGTTTTAGCCTGCTTTGGTAAAACAGGGCTTAATGCATGTGCCTTAAGTATTGTGCCATTTTTGCCTGTGCAGACAACACTTTCTGTAAATTTTTAGTTGAGACGAGACTTTCTTTACATTTTTTTATTCAAGCGAAAAGTGTCCTCACTGTGAGAAGTGCACATGCTAATCTTCGATAATACTTTAACAAATGCATTAAACCTGGCTTATTCAGAGCAAGGCTCATGTGTTTACCCATAATTATACCTTCACCTCTATTATAGGTATAATTAATTATACCTTCACAAGTGTGATGAAAAAACAAATATCTGATCAATGTTGTATTAGACAGTGTTGATACAGCTAACAAGCACAATATAGTGGTGACATATTGTTAAAATGCCATGATGTCATTTGATATTTTCAGCCATTTGCTTTAGTACAGTTTTGGATGTTGAAAAATATTTCTGTACCTGAAACATCTGCTGTATTTTTCAGTGTCCAAACATGGGTTGTGTAAGGAATAAATGTCTTTGATTACTTTATGTCTTAACTTGAATAAAAAGAAATATATCAAACGATGAAACCATATCTGTAAATTCTGTATGCATGCATAAAATTGGTTTATGAATTCAGAGAGGTGGATCAAAGACCGAATCAAATGTGTAAACACCACTATATGAAAAACTTGGTTATTTCACTACAAAGTATAAACAGAATATTTACAAGATGCATAACAATCTGAAATGCAGATTTATGGAAAAAAATACAAGCATCCTGATTCTTTCACAGTTGTAACTATGTACAGTAGAATTGCAATAAATCGAGCTGGCGATTTCTCAAAAACTGGCGATTACTCGAGCATTAAAGAAAGTCCCTAGAATTTTCCTTTAATGTCTATATAAAAATACCCGCGATTACTCAAACATGCGATTTTCGATAACTCGAGGTCGTGTGCCGGTCCCTGAAAGGCATTTCACACCTTATTAACTGGCAATTATTGGAGGACGCTTTCTTGTCTAATCGGTGCTAAAAATATTCGAATTGTGAAAACAGCGTAATCAAGCAGACATAAGACGCTCGATTAGGTGTGAAGTTAGTTGCAGTTTGAGAAACACTGCAAATTATCATCCTTTGAGAAGCAGATCAAAACTACACAGTTTTAATGATAATTGAATAATTACCAGCAATTGATAATTATCGCGAAACGTCTTCCGCCATCAGTTCCGGGAAGCTAATATGTTGCGACAATCTTCAATCGTTGACTTTGCACAACACAAGTCTGACTAATGTACATAAAATGCAAAGAGTGCAGTGATTATCTTGTTTTTAGTGTGTTTTTTTCATGCGCATGTACGTACCTTGTGTGCTTTTTTTAAATAATAATGCTACATGTACAGTGAATAGTGATGAGATATTTTTGATTATATATACATGTATATGTTTTGTGTGTATGTTGAAATAATGAAATGACTTTATGATCTTCTTAATTGTTTTGTTTATCATACTGTAACCTTAAGTTATTTTTTACAAAGCCTTTTCTTTCTCTAGCACCGTCTTAAATGTAAATAAAGCGTTTGCAGTCAGAATTTAGCATTATCAACCGAGGCAGTGAAAACAAATAATACCATGATTACTCGAAACCTGCGATTACTCGAGCATCGATGTTGGTCCCGTGCTTCCTCGAGTTATCGCAGTTTTACAGTATTTCCATGTTTTAAGTGACTTTCCTTGAAACACCGTGCTTTCACTGACTGTCCCTTTAACTCTTATTTCCATGTTATCACTGATTGTCCCTTTAACGTGTATTTTATGTTTTCACTGACTCTCCCTTTAACACTAATTTCTATGTAATAACTGACTTTCCCTTGAATACTGATTCCCATGTTTTCACTGACTGTTCCTTTTACATGTTTTTCCATTCTATCACACACTCTCCCATTAACACTTATTTCAATGTTATCCCTGACTATCCTTTTAACCCACATTTTCCTTATATTATCACTGACTATCCCTTTAACCCATATTTCCATGTTCTCACTGACAGTCCCCTAAACACTTATTTCCATGTTTAAACTGTCTGTTCCTTTGACACTTATTTCCATGTTTTTACTGTCTGTCTCTTTGACACTTATTTCCATGTTTTAACTGTCTGTCCCTTTGGCACTTATTTCCATGTTTTTACTCCCTGTCCCTTTGACACTTGTTTCCATGTGCTTACTCACTGTCCATTTAACACCTATATCCATATTTTTAGTGACTGACCCTTTAACCCATATTTTCAGTTACTGTCCCTGTAACACTTATTTCCATGTTCTCAGGGACTGATCCTTAAACCCATATTTTTTTCCTGTTTCCAGTGACTGCCCCTTAAACCCATATTTCCATGTTTTCGGTGACTGCCCCTTTAACCCATATTTCCATGTTTTCACTGACTGACCCTTTAACCCATATTTCCCTGTTTTCAGTGACCGACCCTTTAACCCATATTTTCAGTTAATGTCCCTGTAACACTATTTCCATGTTCTCAGTGACTGATCCTTAAACCCATATTTTCCTGTTTCCAGTGACTGCCCCTTTAACCCATATTTCCATGTTTTCACTGACTGACCCTTTAACCCATATTTCCCTGTTTTCAGTGATGTCCTGTGAGAGTGAGGTCAAACAGATCACCACTGGGGACTGGGAGGTGTCCTCTAAAGAGGTAGCAGTGTCTTAAAACTGTATATATTTGAACCTGTCTTATTATAGGGTTGTACTGTAAATCAATATTTTTCTTGGGAAATTGATTTTTCGTTGATTTTATGGGTTGAAAGATGTTTGAATTTCACCCAAACAAATGGGAAAATCACCAATGCAAATTTCTCATTTTTGTCCGAAATCCAAGAATTTACAGGAACAAAATTGTACATGTCCACGAAAAAGTTATTTTTGAACAACCAGGAAATTTCAAGCCGAAAAATGTAAATCATTTTACAGTGTCTAGTTAACTAATATATTCAAGTTGTGTTTTTATTTTGTAAACTCAAATTGACTACTTGTTCACCTGTTTTTAGCTCATCTATTTTTTTGAAAAAAAATTATGAGCTATTGTCATCACCTTGGCGTCGGCGTCGGCGTCCGGTTAAGTTTTGCGTTTAGGTCCACTTTTCTCAGAAAGTATCAATGATATTGCATTCAAACTTGGTACACTTACTTACTATCATGAGGGGACTGGGCTGGCAAAGTTAAATAACTCTGGCGTGCATTTTGACATAATTATGTGCCCTTTTTATTCTTAGAAAATTGAAAATTTTGGTTAAGTTTTGCGTTTAGGTCCACTTTTCTCAGAAAGTATCAATGCTATTGCATTCAAACTTGGTACACTTACTTACTATCATGAGGGGACTGGGCAGGCAAAGTTAGATAACTCTGGCATGCATTTTGACAGAATTATGTGCCCTTTTTATACTTAGAAAATTGAAAAAAAAATAAGTTTTGTGTTTAGGTCCATTTTATTCCTTAAGTATCAAAGCTTTTGCTTTCATACTTGCAACACTTACTAACTATCATAAGGGGACTGTGCAGGCAAAGTAATGTAACTCTGACTGGCATTTTGACATAATTATGTGCCCTTTTTATACTTAGAAAATTGAACATTTGGTTAAGTTTTGTGTTTAGGTCCACTTTATTCCTACAGTATCAAAGCTTTTGCTTTCATACTTGCAACACTTATTAACTATCATAAGGGGACTGTGCAGGCAAAGTTATGTAACTCTGACTGGCATTTGGACGGAATTATGGGCCCTTTATACTCAGAAAATTGAAAATTTGGTTAATTTTTGTGTTTTGGTCCACTTTACCCCTAAAGAATCATAGATATTGCTTTCATGCTTGGAACACTCGCAAACTATCATAAGGGTACAGTAAAAGGACAATATGCATAACTCTGGTTGTCATTTTTACTGAATTATGGCCCTTTTTTGACTTAGTAACTTTGAATTTATGGTTAAATTTTGTGTTTCGATCCACTTTACTTCTTTAGTATCAAGGCTATTGCTTTCAAACTTCAAATACTTTCATGCTATCATGAGGTTACTGTACCTGGCAAGTTGAATTTTACCTTGTCCTTTGAATGACCTTGACTCTCAAGGTCAAATTATAAAATTTTGCTAAAATTGCCATAACTTCTTAAGTTATGATTAAATTTGATTGATACTATGACAAAACTACTCTTACCTGACATACCACAATAGACTCCAACCCGTGCCCTTCCCCCCCTCCCTGAATCCCCCCCCCAATATTTTTTTTTTTTTTTTTTTTTTTAAGATCATCTTACAAATGACAACCACACCCTCACACTTTACCCCCCCCCCCCCCCCCCACCCCAACACCCCCCCCAATTTTTTTTTTGAAACGGTTAAAAAACACAAATATTTATTTTTATTATTTTATGTTTGAAATACCGTCCAACCATCGCACCCAAGAATCTCCCCCCCCACCCCCCCTCCCCCACCCGAATTTTTTTTTTAACATCATCTCACAAATTACCACCACACCCTCACACTATACCCCCACCACCCCAACCCCCCCCCCCCCAAATTTTTTTTTTAAACAGTTAAAAAACACAAATATTTATTTATAGTATTTTATGTTTGAAATACCGTCCAACCATTGCACCCAAGAATCCCCCCCCCTCGATTTTTTGTTGTTGCATTTTTGCATTTTTTTCGCATTTTTGGAAGATAATGTAATATGTCCACGCCCCCACACTATACACCCCTCTTCACTCCACCCCTCCCTCCTTTGTGATTGAAAATGAGAGTCCCTTCACCTTTAAAAAGAAAATAGATGAGCGGTCTGCACCCGCAAGGCGGTGCTCTTGTTTTTTCTTCCTAGTGATTATGTTGAACATGTCAATTTGAAAAATGTCACCAATATTTGTTTACAAATCTTTTTCTGAAGAAGCATTAAATTTGCTTATGTTTTCATCTGTATGAGCGGTTTTATAATGCTCATTTGGTCATTGTCGATCTGAAATTGCTTGAAGTCACTCAGGGGTGACTAGAAGCTGATTCGTGACACCTTAGCGTGACTTCAAGCCGATTCATGTCATCCTGGGGTGACATGAGGCCAATTCTAGTCACCCTGTCGGCTTGAAGTCACCCCAGGGTGACATGGATCCGCTTCTAGTCACCCCGGATGACTTCAAGCCATTTCAGGTCTACAATGACCCAATGAGCTTTAATTACCCCTTGTCTCTGTTTTCAGATATGGGTGGACGAAACACGAGGTCTGGTCTACTTCCTTGGACTAAAGGACACTCCACTTGAAACACATCTGTATGTATTGGAATTTAAAAAACCCAGTATAATATTTACAGCGTTGGAGTAACTTTCTTCGATTATTAAAAAATGCAAAAAGAAAGTAAAAAAAGAGATCCTGCCTGTCCCTTGTTTAGCACGATGCTTTACCTTTAGTGATCCAAGGTCTCACATGTTATCTCCACCAGGACTGATATTCCAAAGAGAAATCTGAGTTTCTATTTTGAACCACATGTTTTCAGCTTTTAAATTGATACAATATAAACCGTTATTATTATTTACAACAATAATTGTGTTCAAGGCATTTTAATTTCAATGGACATAAACACAACATAGCCTTTAGAGTTTTGTGAAAACATGCTCAGATTTAGTTTTGAAAATATTAAATGAAATATTTTGAATTCAATTTACTGATATTTTAAGAATTGTAAATATTAGCCCCACTATTGGAAAACAGAGCTTACTGCTTGTGCATAAAAGTAGGATCCATGTAAGCCTGTGCAGTCCACCCTGGCTTTTCAGGGATGATACCTTCCATTTTTTGTTTTTTTTTGTTTTTAAATCCCGTTTTCCCAGAACGAGGCAAATATGAAATACAATGTGTCTTGTTCTGTGAAAGCTGGTCATAATGCATGTGCGTAAAGTGTCGTCCCAGATTAGCCTGTGCAGTCTGCACAGGCTAATCAGGGACGACACTTTCCGCCTAAACTTGATTTTCGGTAAGGAGGGACTTCCTTGAAAATACCACATGCTAATATGGGACGACACATTACGCACATAAATTAAGCCCAGTTTTCTCAAAACAAGAGACCAATAATCATTGTATTATTCCTTTCCAGATATGTAGTCTCCTACCAGACCCCGGGTCCTGTCTACAGACTCACAGAGCTTGAGTACACTCACAACGTCACACTGGATAAGGTGAGACAACACTTGCAAACATCAGCCGTTAAATGAGTCATGTGCTGGGAAAACTGGACTTAATGCATGTTGAAAACTGTCATCCCAGATTAGCCTGTGCAGTCCTCAAAGGCTTATCCGCATTTATGGAAATCCAGTTGAGTGGAAAGTTAGGCCCCTGATAAGCCTAATCCAAGGACGACATTTTATGTACATGCATTAAGCCCAGTTTTCCCACGAGTTCTTAATAACCTGAGATATATTAAAATAATCCACAATGCGGATCAAACACTAAACCTCCTGATCACATGCCAATGCTATAGCTAACCAACTACGCCATCCTTACCTTCTTAGATAATGCAGCATAATTGGTGGCATAGAAATATGTACAGTACAATAGACAGTGAAGCACTTGTTGATCTTGAGCTTTATCATATATAACATCATTGATTATTCCTGCTGCAATGAATAAGAATGGGGTTTAATAGATTCATCATAGAAAGCTGTCTGTTAGTCCGTCTGCCCTTGTTGCAGTTCCCCCAGCCGCGTGCACGCCCAGCCGTTCATCTGTCTATCAGTCTGTAAAGTCAAACTTGTCTGACCATGTACTCCGACACATTTCAATGTTTATTTTTCCTTATTTTATAAAGTTGTTCAATTTTTGTTAGCCTTCTTTAAAGTTTTAAATTGAAATAATATAAAATGTGTATAACAGTACAATTAAAATTCACTTCTTACTGCATCAAGTTGTTCCTCACTGCTTTAGTTATTGTTGCTGCTTATTGTCCCTTTCAGGCGTGCTCCATGTTTGTGACAGTGTTCAGCGCTGTGAACTCAGCTCCACAGTCTGCTCTGTACAGAATAGAGATCTCACCCCAGTCTGTACAGACTCAACGCCTGGCCATTATCATGTCATCCACAGGTAAGTAGTCAGGGGCCTATAATTCAATGTATTGTTGTGTTTATTATTTGAAACAATTTTATTTTGACTTCAAAAAGCACACAGGCTTATCAGGGCCAACAGTTTCATCCTTAACTTGATTTTTGCTTAAAAGAGAATGATTTTGACAAAAACTTCCATGCATGCGGGTTGTGTCGTCCTTGATTAGCCTGTGTGTATTTCACAGGCTAAAGTGGGACAACAATTTATACACATGCATTAAGCCTCATTTTACAGGAGCAAGGCTTATTTTCATTATTGTCGTTAATTGCCTTCAGATGAAAACTTAAATGATTATTGTTAATTGTATTTTAGACTTCCCTGACTACAGCTACCCAGAGATGTTCAACTACAAGAGCAAGTCAGGCCACACAATGTATGGGATGTACTACCGGCCCCACAACTACCAGCAAGGGGTCAGGTACCCCACGGTGCTGTTTGTGTACGGGGGACCGCATGTACAGCTGGTGACAAACTCCTTCAAAGGGCTCAAGTAAGGAAACAGTGTGACTTTTTTAGGACTTGTAAAATATGATAGCAAGGTGCTTAAGTAAGGGAACAGTTTCACTTATATCGTATATAATATGAAAACAAGGGTCTAAAGTAAGGAAACATTTTGACTTGTACAGTATTTAATATGAAAACAAGGGTCTAAAGTAAGGAAACAGTTTGGCTTGTACAGTATTTAATATCAAAACAAGGGACTCTAGTGAGGAAAGAGATTGACTTGTACAGTATTTAATATCAAAACAATGGACTCAAGTGAGGAAACAGTTTCACTTGCATAGTATTTAATGTGAAAACAAGGGACTCAAATCAGGAAACAGTTTGACTTGTATCGTATATAATATGAAAACAAGGGACTCAAATCAGGAAACAGTTTGACTTGTATAGTATTTAATATGAAAACAAGGGTCTAAAGTAAGGAAACAGTTTGACTTGTATAGTATTTAATATGAAACAAAGGGGCCTTAGTAAGGAAACAGTTTGACTTGTATAGTATAAAATATGAAAACAAGGGGCTAAAGTAAGGAAACAGTTTGACTTGTACAATATTTTATATGAAACAAAGGGGCTTAAGTAAGGTAACAGATTGACTTGTATAGTATTTAATATGAAAACAAGGGACTGAAGTAAGGAAACAGTTGTACTTGTATAGTATAAGCCGTGTAATAAGATAAAAGTTATGCGCTCCATTTTGTTTTCCCTTGTAACTGCACAGGCTAATCTAGCAGGACACTTTATTCATAAGCATTCAGCCCATTTTACAAGAGCAAGGTTCAAATATTTTTCTATTTCAGGCATGTACGACTGCACACACTGGCTGCAGAAGGTTTTGCTGTTGTCATTATTGATGGAAGAGGCTCGTGTAGTCGAGGGATCAAGTTTGAAAGCCATATTAAAAACAGACTGGTATGTTACCAATTTGATTAGAGGTACTGGAAACTCTTTATTCTTGGGACATACATTTTTGTTGGTTTGGTGGGTTGACCAATCAATGAATTTAACCAAATCACATGAATTTAACACAATCACATAAATTAAACACAATCACATGAATTTCACACAATCACATGAATTAAACACAATCACATGAAACACAACACATTAAGTTAACACAATCACATTGGAAAATAACATATATGCAATCACATGAATTTAAAACAATCACATGAATTAAACACAACACATGAATTTAACACAAACACATTGGAAAATAACTTATACGCATTTTGTTGTTGTTTTTTCTCAACATAAAAAATACACAAATGTATGTGTGCACCAAAAAGTCAATTTAAAAAAAAAATCTCAAAATTTCATGCAAACGAATATAAATGATGTTACTGTATTTGTAGTTATTTTCAGAGTCTCTGGTTAACAAGGGCATGGTACCGGATATGTCAAAGTGAACATAAGTACCCCATCTTCCCACATTTAGTTATAATAAATATGTTTTCCTCGAAGTTTTAACTTGCAGTGTCATTTATGTTGATGTGGTTTTAATTGAATATAATTATTCATTGGTTTTTGCCCACTGTAAGTATACATGATTGCCTTTTTCTATAATGATAAGTATAGTAATCAAATTACTCTTGAAAAGTGTAAAAGTGTAGATTTTGATATGTCTAACTATGGATGTCTCAAAATCATTTGTTCAGTGAGACAACAACATGAAGCTGGTGACGTGGATTTTGAGATAGTTACGCTGGAGTTTTGGATTTTGAAATAATTAAGTTCCACTCAAGTGATAGACTATTAAGATAACACATTTTTGCTAACATCTTGCACTTTGAGATAATGAAGTTCAGCTGGAGCCTTAGACTCTTAGATAATGAAGTTCAGCTGGAGTCTTGGACTGAGATAATGAAGTGCAGTTGGAGTCTTAGACTTTTAGATAATGAAGTTCAGCTGGAGTCTTAGACTCTTAGATAATGAAGTTCAGCTGGAGTCTTGGACTGAGATAATGAAGTGCAGTTGGAGTCTTGGACTTTGAGATAATGAAGTTCACCTGGAGTCTTGGACTTTGAGATAATAAAGTTCAGCTGGAGTATTGGACTCTTAGATAATGAAGTTCAGCTGGAGTCTTGGACTGAGATAGTGAAGTGCATCTGGAGTCGTAGACTCTTAGATAACGAAGTTCAGCTGGAGTCTTGGACTGAGATAGTGAAGTGCAGCTGCAGTCTTGGACTTTGAGATAATGAAAGTCAGCTGGAGTCGTGCACTTTGAGATAACGAAGTTCAGCTGGAGTGTTGGACTAATATAACAAAGTGCAGTAAGAGTCTTGGACTTTGAGATAACGAAGTTCAGCTGGAGTCTTGGACTATGAGATAATGAAGTTCAGCTGCAGTCTTGGACTTTGAGATAATGAAGTTCAGCTGGAGTCGTGCACTTTGAGATAAAGAAGTTCAGCTGGAGTGTTGGACTAATATAACAAAGTGCAGTAAGAGTCTTGGACTTTGAGATAATGAAGTTCAGCTGGAGTCTTGGACTATGAGATAATGAAGTTCAGCTGCAGTCTTGGACTTTGAGATAATGAAGTGCAGCTTGAGTCTTAGACTCTTAGATAATGAAGTTCAACTGGAGTCTTGGACTGAGTTAATGAAGTGCAGCTGCAGTCTTGGACTTTGAGATAATGAAGTTCAGCTGGAGTCGTGCACTTTGAGATAACGAAGTTCAGCTGGAGTGTGGGACTGATCTAACAAAGTGCAGTAAGAGTCTTTGACTTTGAGATAACGAAGTTCAGCTGGAGTCTTGGACTATGAGATAACGAAGTGCAGCTGGAGTGTTGGGCTTAGAGATTACAAATTTCAGTTAGAGTCTTGGGATTTGTAGAGAAGCTTGTGACGTGCGTATACTTAAGTGCATCTGCAATTTAGAAGCCTAACGACTACCAGCCTGTAACTGTTTGTTGGATTTCAATGCCTAACATAGATGAAATACAGATGAAAGGCCAACAATTTCTCATGGCTTATTAAGACTGAAGTTCATCTTAAGTTAAGATTTAAGTATGATCTTTATGCATCCTAGCCCCAGTCTGGTGTCTGACCTCAGAGTACTACAGAAACTCAGCTAAATGGCTTGCATATAATACAGACTGAAGTCAACTTGAGGTTGCATAATCAAGATCATGATTACTTTGTGTTGCCATGGTCACCATGTGTGTTACCATTGTCACTGTGTGTTCATTGTTTCAGGGCACTACAGAGATAGAGGATCAAGTGGAGGGTTTACAGTGGCTGGCATCACATGTAGATTTAATAGACGAAGATAGGATAGCAATACACGGATGGTCTTATGGTATGTTGCCTCACTGTAAGCAATTCAGGGATGGTTTTATGTTTTGTTGCCTCACTGTTTGCAATACACGGATGGTCTTACGTTATATTGACTCACTGTTAGCAATACACGGATGGTCTTACGGTATGTTGACGAGCTGTTCTTATGTCTTGACTTGATTGGTTTTCATCTATATATAGGACTAAAAATATGTTTGTTTCCATTTACTGGACTTCCCTATGTTATTGGCTTGAATATATTGCACTTATATTTTATTTCTTTGTACAAAATGCAACTATTGAAAAGCTATAAGCAAACTTAATAATAAAAAACGGTCAAACTCATTCAGTACCAGAATTTGGTCATTTTGAATTGTACGTTGGTTAAATTTAAAACATTTATATGTTCAGCAGAAGTGTCTTTATACAGTTAATACTTTAATCCGGATACCCCCGAAACATGTTTGGATGATCAATTATTATGGTACTGATTGATGCACAATCCCGCCTCTAAAATATGTTATATTTAACCAGACTTTATACAGTTTTGTTTATGCTGCTTAGTCCTGTTTGAATATTCCAAGTTTTGGGGTTGAAATAAAAACTGTATCATAGGTAAAGCAAGCGTTACCAATACAATATGGATTAACAATACAAAGAAAATTAAGGCACAAATGAACCCTTAAACCCTTCCTACAAAATTAATTTACTATTTGATCTTATTGTTTGCGTTTTTTGGAATTACATCTATTTCGAAAGTGTCTGGATTTAGGTACTCTACTGTTGTTATTAAAGACATGGTACATGACTTTGTCTAATGGATTGTTCATTTACTGTTAGTTGGCAGTTTCCACAAATATTTTGACAAAAGCTAAGCATTAAACACAACTTCTCTTGTCTTACTTCTTTAATGTTTTGTTGGATTCAGTGATCTGCAGAAATTTGTTACTTAAACAGCAAATTTATCTTTATTTAGGTACTTTTCTAGTGTTGAAATCTTACCTACTGGGACTGTCTTGTTTCCGATTATTTTTTTCAATATGAGTCTTGCTATGGGGAAATGGTGCTTAATGCATATGCGAAATTTGTCTGCCCGTTTAAGCCTGCGCAGAAGCTTATAAGGGACGACACTTTCTGCCAACACTGATTTTTGTTGTTTAGAAGCGACTTCCTTTAAATCAAAAATTATACAAAAGCAGAAAGTGTCATCCCTTATTAGTCAATGCAGTATTTTAGTTGGCCAATAAATGAAGATGATATCTTCTTATATCAGTCATTGCCTTACACAATAAAAGTGTTGCTTACTTTCCATCCAGGTGGCTACCTCTCCTTAATGGGCCTGGCTCAGAGGCCGGATATATTCAAGGTGAGTGCCCTAAATCAATGTCAAACCTCTTCATACATCACTTTATAAATCATTGAATACGGATACATCAGTTTGTATATATATATATATAACTGCATATCAGTTTATACTTCCCCATATTTATCATTGAATACATCACTATATGCAGCAATTTGTATAACACTCTTTAATCCCTTTGTACATACCTTAATACATCACTTTGTGAATCACTTTATATACTGACGGAAAAAAAGTTTAGCTACATGGTTAATATTACGGTATAAGAAATATCAAATTACCTTGGGCTTTGTTTATCTTTTTGTTAAGGTGTTGATCCTTAAATCGGTTCAATATGTTTTCGTGTGTAATACTGTTCCTTGAAAGCATACTGGCGGAAAAACACGTCGTGCACGTGCACAGCAATTTATGCTTTGTAAAAACAAAAACGATTTGAATGTGTAGATTGGTAGAGGAGTGACATAAAGAAAGCCGAATTAAAAAAATCTTACGACCTTGACATTGAACACGTGAAGACGTGGATTTCATCGCTGGTGTAAAATGTGTTTTAGAATCAGTTTGGAATAATAGTTTGACAGAAAAAGTGTGAAATATATGGACATAAATAGCGGGTAAACAACTTATTTATTCTCTTTTATCAATAAAGCAATTAATATTGATAGAAAACGTCAAACTTTAAAAATGAAATAAAGTAATCACGAGGAATGGGCGACGCCATTGTAAATTTCACGGACATGCGATTCATGTGATTCACGAGGTGAACTATGTAAACAATCACACGTTGATATTCAAAATATACTTCTCAAAACAAGTATGCCTTAGTTACTGATATAAATGATTTATGTGAACAACAATCGGAGTTTGAACCAGAAAGCAATTTTTATGCAGTGAGCTAAATATTTTATCCATAATTCAAAAAGAAAAACACTACAGACATGGAAAAGGACAGTAAAGACGTGAAAGCCGGTGATAAAAGAACCAGAGACAATGTGAGCAGCGTGAGTGACAATAGCATGTGTGAGCAAGTAAGTGTAAGGCAAAAGAAAAAGAAACAGAAGAACGTTAATAAAGTTAAAAGCGATGACGACGATACAGACATAGAAATTGCTACAGAACTAAAAAGCATTAATGAAAAACTGAAAAACGTCATTACCAAGGACAGCAAAGAACTTAAGGATCTAGTTAAAGAGATAGTCATTCAGCTGAAGGAAGAACTGTTTAGTACATTTATACAAAGATTAGATAAAATGGAGGGAGAACTGTTTGATAATGACATTGAAAACAACAAGAAGACCAAACAAATAGACGACTTACGTGGGGAGCTACAAGAACAAAAAGAAGAAAATGAACGCCTAAAAAAAGCCTTGAAAAACAACGAGTATGCAAACCAACTCCACATAAATGAACTTGAGCAATATAGCAGAAGGAACAACATACGGATAGAGGGGATAGAAGACAGCGAAAGAGAGGATTATATAGAAACGACAGAAAAGGTGATAAACACTCTGAACGCCCACATTCCAGATTTGAATTTATCAAAGATTGAGATCGACATAAGTCATCGGATTGGTCCTTTTCAGCGACAGAAAAAAAGGCCTATAATAGTAAAGATGGTTTCCCGAATGAGAAGACACCAAATTATGCAGGCGGCGAAACTACT
The DNA here is from genome assembly GCF_020536995.1 of Dreissena polymorpha. Lineage (NCBI taxonomy): Eukaryota > Metazoa > Mollusca > Bivalvia > Myida > Dreissenidae > Dreissena > Dreissena polymorpha. The sequence continues at coordinate 147,836,529 of NC_068356.1, read as the reverse complement.
ACGCAAGAAAGCACAACCAGTCTACGTAAATGACCATCTGACCAAGCTCAACGCGGAAGTTTTCGCAAGTGTAAGAAGGAAGCAGTCAGACATTGTCAAATCAACATGGACACGTGAGGGAGCCATCTTTTACAGGGATGTCAATGAACAGACACACAAAGTCAACACAGAACAATATCGTTTCTGGTTGGACCTTCCCTGGCCAAACTGAGAACGCAAAGTGTTAACAGAACCTTTTCTTTTTTATACACTATCAGAAACACAGTGTGTTTGTTTTCGGGGGATCTTGCAACCACAGGTAAATTAAACAAACCACGGAAACCACGAGGAAACTTCCCGAAGCAGAGACGTTAGTTTTGACAGTGCGGTGATAAATACTATAGAATTAAGAAGCAATTAAATATTTATAACATAGTTTGGGCTACTTAAATTATTTAAACTTATTTGTTAAGCAGGTGTTTATATTTTATATAAATAATTAATATATCGTTTAATCATTTGTATCTAGCTTAACATACCAAACACATAAATGACCTCATAAAGGACATACATTCGTGATAATGATCATCTAATCGTTTCTTTTTTACAACTTGAGCAACAAACCATTTAAACGAGCCAGCGGTTTAAAAAAATGAGAAAATCAGAGAGAACGCATGCTTTCATAAATAAAATAGACCAACTCTTAACTGCAACATGTTATTTTAGTAAATTTGTTGATGCCTTTCTTCATTTGTAATTGTCGCTTTTATTGTAAAAAGTAAATGCACAAGTTCGTGATTATGATATAGAAATACTTAAGATATGAAAACTTCTAATGCATGTATAAATGTTGTTGCTGCGGTTGTTAATAAAATTTGTTTTCTTTTAGAAAAACTATATATTTCAAATAGATTTTGTTATTTGCAGAGCATAGGTCAGAATAAATGTGTACTACATATATATAACTAAACCCGCTTAAAATGTGTACCTTTAAAAGTTTAACGAGCAATCCGATTAAGATTGTATTGTTAGCAGTTGTTGTTTGCTTTGTTTTTGTTTTTTTTCCCTAAAAATAGCTTAACTATATCTGAAGCGAATGTATCAACTCAGACTTTGTGAATATTTAAGGACTATATATAGGCACACCTCTTTGCTGTCTCGTTTTGTATGTGTTTTATTTTAATTGTGATTGCTATAACACAATATTGTTTGTTTGTTTTGTTTGTTTTTTTAAAGATTATTTTTATGTGGATCTACAGTTTTTCGAGTCCAATTTAAATTTGTAATGTTTAATGAAGTGAAACATTATAAGATAAATAAGATATTTTTGGAGATGAAAAATATAATTGTGTGTATGCATGTTATGATAAGAGGAGTCAAACACACGCACTCACACATGCACACGCGCACAGGACGCATAAACGCTAAAAACTGTTTTGTAGCATACATAGACACATCTTCTTATAACTTGCCATTATGGCTGTCTAAACTTTTGTTTTCGTGTTTTAGACGGCCAAACAGTGGCAGCTTTAAATAAATATACAAGGTTAAATAATGTTTTTTCTGTAACCGTTAAAGCAATCTAGCTTCCACTAGGTGGCTTAAATTAACGGCACTGTTCTTAGAGATAAAAAGTTCAGCACACTTGCACATAAGAACACAGACACAAAGGCATACACGCACACGCACACACACACGCACGCACATACGCACGCACGCACGCACGCACGCACGCACGCACGCACGCACACACACACACACACACACACACACACACACGCGCGCGCGCACACACTCGCACACACACATACGCACGCACGCACGCACGCGCGCGCGCGCACGCACACACACACATACACACACACACACACACACACACACACATACACACACACAAACACACACGCACACACGCACGCACACACACACGCACACATGCACGCACGCACAAACGCACAAACGCACGCACGCACGCACAAAGAGAGTACGCATACTTTATAAATGAAAAAGACCAACTCTTAACTGCAACACGTTATTTTAGTAAATATGTTGATGTCTTTCTTCATTCGTAATTGTCGCCTTTATTGTAAAAAGTAAATGCACAAGTTTGGGATTATGATATAGAAATACTTAAGATATGAAAACTTATAATGTATGTATAAATCTTGTTGCTGCTGTTTTTAATAACATTTGTTTTCTTTTAGAAAAACTAGATACTTTGTTATAGATCTTGTTATTTGCAGTGCATATGTCAGAATAAATGTGTACTACATATATATAACTAAAACCTCTTAAAATGTGTACCTTCTAAAGTTTAACGAGTAATCCGATTAAGATTGTATTGTTAGCAGTTGTTGTTTTTTTTGTATTTTTTTTCCCTAAAAATAGCTTTACTATATCTGAAGCGAATGTATTACTCAGACTTTGTGAATATTTAAGGACTGTATATAGGCACATCTCTTTGCTGTCTCGTCTTGAATATGTTTTATTTTACTTGTGATTGTTTTACTTGTGTGTAACACAATATTGTTTGTTTGTTTTTTGTTCTTTTTTGAAGATTATTTTTATGTGGATCTACAGTTTTTCGAGTTCAATTTAAATATGAAATGTTTTACGAAGTGAAACATTACAAGATAAATAAGATATTTTTGGAGATGAGGAATAGAATTGTGTGTATGCATGTTATTATAAGAGGAGTCAAACACACACACACTCGCACACGCACACGCGCACAAGACGCATACACGCTAAATCTGTTTTGTAGCATACATAGACACATCTTCTTATAATTTGCCATAATGGCTGTCTAAACTTTAGTTCTCGTGTTTTAGACGACCAAACAGGGGCAGCTTTAAATAAATACACAAGGTTAAATAATGCTTTTTCTGTAACCGTTTGGCAATCTAGCTTCCACTAGGGGGCTAAAATTAACGGGACTGTTCTTAGATATTAAGTTCAGCACACTTGCACATAAGAACACGGACACTAAAGCATACACACGCACATACACATGCACACACACACGCACGCACGCACGCACGCACAAACGCACGCGCACAAACATACTCGCTCTAATTAGTTTATTTAGTTTAGTCCGAGTGTATTAGTTCATATGTTTATTGAATGTGTCTGTTATACAATTTTTGTATATTTATTTTTTTATGGCAAAACCCTTCCCTTTTTGTTATTGTAAACAGTTTTATTGATCATGTGTACCTGTTGCTTTTCGGGATGTAACCAAAACTTTTATTTTAAGGGTCGAGTTACAAATACTTATAACACAGTGTCGTTGAAAAGATGAGAACGACGAATACATTTTTTTTTTTTAAATGACAGTCGAAATATGTAGTTATAACACAAAAGGGTTAGCATCATCAGCAAAACGTACCATTATGTTTCAATGGCTTAAGGAAAACAAATTTAAAATATGCTTTCTTCAAGAACTACACTGTAACGCAGATGTAGATAACACACCTTGGGGTAATCAATGGGGAGGAGACCTTTTCTTGAGCGGAAATAGTTCTAACTCTCTAGGCATTGGCATTTTTATCAAGAAAGATTTAGACTTTAAATATAACATTTTAGAATATGAGGAAATTATAATAGGCAGGCTACAATTATTGAAAATAGAAATACAAGGGAAACATATTGTTTTGTTTAATATTTATGGTCCAAACACGGATAATACGGATTTTTTTAACACTTTGGATATACATATACAGAAATATAATGATCATTCACTAATCCTTGGTGGGGATTTTAACACTGTTATTAACTATAAGTTAGATAAACTAAACGGTCGATCAGATACAAATAAAAAATGTAACGAAAAAATAAAAGAAATAATAGAAAACAATGACCTATGTGATATATGGCGTTTAAAAAATCCACATAAAAAAGTTTACACATGGCATTCAAACACTCGACCGCCTATATTTTGTCGCTTAGATTATTTTTTAATATCTCAGGACATTGTAAATTGTCTCGCAGATTGCAACATTTCCACAGGGTTCAAATCGGACCACTCAATAATATCAATTAAATTAAATCTACATGTATATTGCAGAGGTCCAGGATACTTTAAAATAAATAATTCATATTTATTGGAACAAGAATATCAAAGTTGTATCCGGGCGTCTATATCGGAAATCGCAAACATCAATCGCGAAGCTAATCCAAATACTTTGTGGGAAATAATTAAAGGAAGCATTCGAGACGAGACAATTAAATATGCCAGCAAAATAAATAAGAAGAAAAAGGAACAGGAAGAAACACTTAAATCAAAAATTACAGAGCTAGAACAACAACTTATAATAAATAGCAATGATTTAGATAAATGCAAACAACTGATCGACTCAAAAAGTGAATTAAATAATCTAATTGAAAATAATATAAAAGGAATACTGCTACGAGCTAAGGCACAGTGGATTGAAGGCTCCGAAAAAAACACAAAATATTTTGCAAATCTGGAAAAAAAAACGAGCAGAAGCCAAAAGTATACAACAACTCAAAACTAAAAATAATAGCATAATACAAGACCAAAAAGACATACTAAATCACACAGCAAACTTTTATAAAGATCTTTATAAAAAGGACACCAATATAGAAAAAAACAATTATGAACGTTTCTTTACGAATATATGCAATAAGATAAGTCCAGAACAAACGCAAAACGAACAAAAGTATCTATCACAGCATGAATGCGCTAAAGCATTGTTAGACATGAAGAACAATAAAAGTCCAGGATCTGATGGTATCTCTGCAGAATTTTATAAAATATTTTGGACAGATATTAAGGAATATGTTGTTAATTCTCTTAATTACTCTTTAGACACAAATAACCTTACAGAACTGCAAAAACAAAGCATAATTACTTTACTACCCAAGACCGGAAAAGACACCCTTTTGATCGATAACTGGAGGCCTGTCTCACTTCTTAATGTGGATTACAAAATAGCTACAAAAGCCATTGCCAATCGCATAAAACCTTTCTTAAATCACATAATTAGTACAAACCAAACCGGCTTTATCAAAGGGAGGTACATTGGCGAAAATGTAAGACTTTTACAAGAAATTATTGAACGAATTGATGAATCTAACGAAACCGGCCTAATATTTTTTTCTGATTTTAATAAAGCCTTCGACAGTCTTGATCATGAATTTATGTTTAAATGCCTGCGCCATTTCGGTTTTAGCGAACACACTTTACAGTGGGTTAAGTTATTCTATAAAGATGCAACATCGCGTGTTACAAATAATGGACATTTTTCGGAGTTTTTCTGTATCAAAAGAGGGGTGAGGCAAGGATGTCCTTTATCGCCGTACCTTTTTATTATCTGCATTGAATTAATGTCGATAGACATAGAACTTAACACAGAAGTAAAAGGAATAAAAATTAATAATGTAGAACTAAAACAGTCACTTTTTGCTGATGACGCTTCTTTCATACTAGACGGTTCTCGTACATCGTTCGAAACATTAATAAAAATCATAGAAGAATTTGCAGAAATATCCGGACTTACATTAAACAGACAGAAATGTAAAATACTTAAAATAGGGGCATTCAAAAATAACCCAATCGAGTTTTGCAAACATAAACAATTCATTTGGAACTCTAAACACGCCTCAACTTTAGGGATAGAATTTAGTAACGAACCAACAGAAATAATGTTATTAAATTTTCCTGAAAAAATTCATGCTTTTGAAACTTGTTTGAATAAATGGAAACGGTGGAAACTATCGTTAATTGGAAAAATCACAGTTTTAAAAAACTTTGCAATACCCAAGCTTGTATATCCATTAACAGTTTTACCAAATCCATCCCAAGAAATCATTTCAAAAATAAATACACTATGTTTCAAATTTCTGTGGGATGAAAAACCTGATAAAATTGCCAGAAAGCAGATCATACAAGATTATGCCGATGGTGGTTTAAAAATGTTAGACATTGACCTATTCTTAACATCCCTCAAAGCCAGTTGGGTGAAAAGATTTATATTTCAACCCGACTCAAAACTGATTAGAATATATACCAATATGCTAAACAACTATGGAGGAATGTTAATTTTCAAATCAAATTACCATGAAAAAGATGTTAGAGACCTAAACATCAAATCCGAATTCTTAAAAAACATCCTCTGTGGATGGCTCAGTGTCTCATTAGAAAAAAATGAAATCCCAATACAAAAGCAAATTATCTGGAATAATACATTTATAAAAAACGAAAATAAAACTTTTTTTATTAAAACATGGTTCGAAAGAGGTATTCAATATATTGAACATATATATGATTTTAGAAAAAGAGAATTTTACAGTTTCCAAGATATAGTAATTCTTTATGAAATAGATAAAGCAGATTTTATAAAATACCATCAAATTGTCAAAAGCATACCCGTCGATTGGAAAAATAAACTAAAAATAAACGATATCATTTATACCACCCCGGAATACATGCTTAACAAAATAACAGAACATTCAAAAGCTTGCAAACTAGTTTATAGATCTCTTTTACTAAAACACAAACCTGAAAAGTTCAAACAATTTGACAAATGGAAAGACACGCTTAATAATCCAGAAATTAATCAAAGAACTATCTTCAGTCAATCAGTTAAATTAACTACTGACACCAAACTTAGAAATTTCCAATATAAATATCTCATGCACATTTTACCAAACAACACTTACCTACATAAATGCAATCTTGTTCCGTCAACCTTATGCGATTTTTGTAATATGTACTCAGAAACGAATATTCATGTATTCTGGGATTGTCATCTCATTCAAAAATTTTGGATGGATATCAAAAACTTTATTGACAACAAATCAAACAGGTTAGAAAACATTGAACTAAATTTTGCAAAAATATCATTCTGTAATTTCACCATAGCTGACTCCAAAAATGCACACGTTATAAACTCCGTAATATTATTGGCTAAATACTTTATCTTTAAATGCAAACAGGAAAAAGCAACACCGCAAATAGATGCTTTTGTATCTTTTTTTAATAATCGAATTAAACTCGAGGAATTAATAGCGACAACACAAAATAAATTACATATATTTTATACTCACTGGACATTTGTAACATAGGTACACCTACCCAAAAGCAACATACACTTTCCTTTTTTTTAATTTTTAGTTGTTTTTTTTCTATCCATATATTTATGTAACTTTGTGATTCTATTCCATGTTGGTAAAACTTAAAACATATTTATTCACACCAACCATAGTCTTCACTGATGCTTTGTATTATAATTATATCGAGAAAAATGTGAAACAAATATATTAAAAACTATGTATTTCATACAGTATATGTTCTGCAATTATGTAATAAAAATATTACGATGGAAATAAAAAATGGAATAACAAAAAAACGTCAAAAAAAAAAAAAAAAAAAGAATTAAAAAAATTTGATTTTCCAAAAGGGACGTGTTCCAGGACTGACATTGGAGGGACGTCAACAATCGCTTGGAATGCTTGTTGCTGGCATGCCCATAAATGACGTTGCCAATCACTTTGGTGTCCATAAATGAACTGTAAGTCGCCTTAGGACACGGTATCAGCAAACTGGAAGCGCTAAAGACCAACCTCGCTCCGGAAGGCCTAAAAAGACCACCCAACGTGAAAACAATTACATCATGACGTCATTGAGGCGTCATCGATTTTGGACGAGTGGTAAGATTGCCGCTAGGCTGTACAACACTACAGGGACGCTCGTTTGCAATAGGACTGTGCGCAACCGATTGCGAGCGTCAGGATTACGTGCCTACAGACCCTACGTTGGGGTGCCTTTGTCACAACGCCACCGCCAGGAAAGGCTCAACTGGACAATAATTCATCAGCGATGGATACGTGCCAACTTAAACGATGTTTTATTCACGGACGAATCGAGATTCACCGTTTATTTTGCCGATGGAAGAGTGAGGGTTTGGCGGCGTTGTGGCGAACGGTTTCATGACGCCAACGTTAAGGAACACGACAGATATGGAGGTGGCAGTGTTATGATGTGGGGTGGCATCATTCACCAGTCAAGAACAGATCTTGTTCACGCCCCCGGGACACTCACATCCGTTCGATATTGCGAAAAGACCTGTTGTCGTACCTTTCATACGCCAAAGACACGCCCGCATATTTCAACAGGATAATGCCCATCCTCACACTGCACGTCATACACGGGCTGTATAACAACAAAACCATATTGTAACACTGGATTGGCCTGCCAGACCTCAAGACCTTTCTCCAATTGAAGACATGTGGGACGTGTTAGACCGAAGAGTACGTAAACGTTATGACGTCGACAACGTAAACGACCTTAAGCTGGCCTTTCAGAGAGGGTGGGCTAGGATCCCTCTAGGAGTCATACGTGACCTTATTGGCAGCATGAGACGAAGATGCATGGCAATTATTGCTAAAGCGGGAGGCCATAACAGATATTGACAGTATGTGACATTGGATTATGATATGCCAAAATTAACGTAACATTTTTGACCAGATGAACTTGAAGAAATGAATTTGTTTTTATACAGAAATGTGGCTTAATGGTTTATCTTTCAATATTAAAAAATTAATTGGATTTTTTTAATGTGTCAATATTTATATGCATGTGAACACATGTAGCTAAACTTTTTTCCGTCAGTATACATCATTTGATACCTTATTTTATACATCACTTTATGAATAACTTCATACAACAATTTATAGATCACTTTATGTATCACTTTATACATCACTTGATGATCACTCTATGTATCACTGCATAACATCACTAATATCACTTTATACATCACTTTACGTTGTGATAATTCTTTATGTTTATAATATTTTTGTTTCAAATCATCTTGCATGAGATTGGAAATTCTTGAAAATTTTGGTAGCCATTGCTCAATTATAAGTATTATGTTTGAGTTATTTGTCTGTTAATGTAGCATATTTGAATACTAAATAATTAAATGTATATGAGCCTCATTCTGGGAAAATGTGGCTTAATACATGTGAGTAAATTGTCGTCTAAGAATAGCCTGTACAGTCCACACAGGCTTATCAGGGACAATTTCTACTTGTATATTTTTTTGTTTTAAAGGAAGTCTCTTCTTAACAGAAATCCAATTCAGGCGGACTGCACAGGCTAATCTGGGACGACAATTTACACACATGCATTGAGCCCTTTTTTATTAGAGTGACGCTATATATATTAGACCAATCGGCTGTTCAATTTGGTGTTTGTATGCCACAGGTGTCTATAGCAGGCGCCCCGGTTGTAGACTGGCACCTGTATGACACTGGCTATACGGAGCGGTACATGGACCTGCCCACTAACAACCTGTACGGGTATCACCGTGGCAATGTGCTCACATATGTGGACAGCTTACCGGAAGAGTATGTACTGCTGTGATTAAGATGGACATAAAATCTGCATACACACACAAATATGTTTGCGTTTTTATGACAATTCCACCCAACTTAAGAAGTGAACATTATGAAAATGGAAAACATTTGTACCTTTTTTTATACCTCCTGACTTATGAGCCGGTAGAAGAATGACTAAATTTTTACAACAGTGTTAACTCTTGATAAGGTTGTAGGATGTTCGTCTGATTCTTTACAAGTAAACACAAGGCTTGTGTTTCTTAAGAAAAAACGATACAAAAATTTATCATACCACCGCATTGATATCTGCCTGATATAACTTTGCCTGATATATTTTTTTATATCATGGTCAACAGGAAGTATCAGTCATGTTTTGAGGATGGTCATATTACTCGGAATCAAGTATAAAGTTATAATTTTTAGTAAAATCTAATCAGATTCAACGTAACAAACAATTTGATACCAAGACGTAATCTTTTTTAAACACAGACTGAAACACAAACAGCAAAAAAATGTTTTTTACAAATATTAAGCGCGCGCTCCAGACGTCATTATAAACACGTCAAACGACAATTAAAAGTCATATTCTTTCCTGCTAAAACTGCAGTTTTTTTAGCAATTTATTCATTATTTCTCTCAAATCAGGGACGTTGAGATATGATAAAAAGAAAAACAGGTTACTGCCTGATCTTTTTGTAATGTATCAGGCTCGGTAGTAATAAAATAATGTCTCGGCAAGCCTCGCAGTTATATTATTCTAAGCCTTGCCAGATCAGGCAGTAACCTGTTATTCTCTATACACCATACCTGTTTGCTGATACTGCCCTGATACAAAGGTTTCTGGTATAATTATGTATATCAGGTCAGTAGTGGGTTATATCTGTCAATGTTTTGATCTGAATCAAATATAAAGTATTAACGTATTTGTAGAAATAAATCGGTTTCAACAATACAAACAATTTCATACAGAGATGTAGGATATTTTATTCTCAAACGTCATGATGCATATTCATCATTGCAAAAAACTGTTGTAGCGATTATATTTCAATACTTTATTATAACTTTGTGCGTAGAGGTATGAGAAACAGAAAAGCAGGTTTCTTCCCTTTTATTTTGTGATACAACAGGATAAGAATTAATGATAAGCCCCACCTGATGTATAAGACAGCGATAGCTTGTTATTCTCTATGTCTCATACTAGTTACTCAATTTTTGTCATAATTTCATATAATAGAAATCCAAGGGCATCCCATTTCCCATCTTATGTTCACATGTATGATAACATACTAGTGCATGTTGTTTTGTGAGAATCGTCTACACATCGTTCATGTCATCAGTGAAAATCGTCTACTGATTGTTCATGTTTTTCAGTGAGAATCGTCTACTGATCGTTCATGTTTTCAATGAAAATCGTCTATTGATCATTCATGTTTACACTGAGAATCATCTACTCATCGTTCATGTTCTCAGTGAAAATCGTCTACTAATTGTTCATGATTACAGCAAGAATTGTCTACTGATCTTTCATGTTTTCGGTGAGAATCGTCTACTGATTGTTTATGTTTTTATTGAGAATTGTCTACTGATTGTTTATGTTTTCATTGAGAATTGTCTACTGATTGTTTATGTTTTCATTGAGAATTGTCTACTGATTGTTTATGTTTTCATTGAGAATTGTCTACTGATTGTTCATGATTACAGCAAGAATCGTCTACTGATCTTTCATGTTTTCGGTGAGAATCGTCTACTGATTGTTTATGTTTTCATTGAGAATTGTCTACTGATTGTTTATGTTTTCATTGAGAATCGTCTACTAATTGTTCATGATTACAGCAAGAATCGTCTACTGATCTTTCATGTTTTCGGTGAGAATCGTCAACTGATTGTTTATGTTTTCATTGAGAATTGTCAACTGATTGTTTATGTTTTCATTGAGAATTGTCTACTGATTGTTTATGTTTTCATTGAGAATTGTCTACTGATTGTTTATGTTTTCATTGAGAATTGTCAACTGATTGTTTATGTTTTCATTGAGAATCGTCTACTGATTGTTTATGTTTTCATTGAGAATTGTCTACTGATTGTTCAAACAAGGCAAACAATTTCATTTCTAAGATGTAGTATATTTTATACTCTAACGTCATGAAACATATTCATGACTGCCAAAACTGAAAAGTCGTAGCGATCATATTTTATTATTTATTAATAATTGTATGCGTAGAGGTATGATAAACAGGAAAGCAGGTTACTACCCTTTTCTTGTGTGATATAATATTAGGATAAGAATTGATTCTAAGCCCCACCTGATGTATTACACAACGATAGCCTATTATTCTCTATATCTCGTAATAAAGGACTCAATTTCTGACATTATTACATAAAATGGAAATCCAACTGCATCCCATTTCCCATCTTATGTACACATGTATCTTTGATAACATACTAGTGCATGTTTTCAGTGAGAATCGTCTACAGATCGTTCATATTTTCAGTGAGAACCGTCTACTGATTGTTCATGTTTTCAGCGAGAATTGTCTACTGATTGTTCATGTTTTCAGTGAGAATCGTATACAGATCGTTCATGATTTCAGTGAGAATCGTATACTGATCGTTCATGTTTTCAGTGAGAACCGTCTACTGATCGTTCATGTTTTCAGTATGAATCGTCTACTGATCGTTCATGTTTCCAATGAGAATCGTCTACTGATAATTCTTGTTTTCAAGGAGAATTGTCTACAGATCGTTCATGTTTTCATTGAGAATTGTCTACTGATTGTTCATGTTTTCATTGAGAATCATCTACTGATCGTTCATGTTTCCAGTGATAATCATCTACTGATCTTTCATGTTTTCAGTGAGAATCGTCTATTGATTGATCATGTATTCATTGAGAATTGTCTACTGATCGATCATGTTTTCAGTGAGAATGGTCTACTGATTGTTCATGTTTTCAGTGAGAATCATCTACTGATCGTTCATGTTTTCAGTGATTATCATCTACTGATCGTTCATGTTTTCAGTGAGAATCGTCTACGGATTGTTCATGTTTTCATTGAGAATTGTCTACTGATTGTTCATGTTTTCAGTGAGAATCGTCTAGTAATCGTTCATGTTTCAAGTGATAATCATCTACTGATTGTGCACGTTTTCAGTGAGAATCATCTACTGATCGTTCATGTTTTCAGTGAGAATCGTCTACTGATCGTTCATGTTTTCAGTGAGAATCGTCTACTGATCGTGCATGGTCTGATGGATGAGAATGTCCACTTCCTACACACAAGCAAACTGGTGAACGCTCTCGTGAAGGCCTGCAAACCACACACTCTACAGGTGAGTGGCAGGGGTCAGTTGTCATGGAGGAGTGAAAATAGTCTTTAGTTGTATACTCCGGTCTAGTTGTCAATTAGCTCACAAGTACGGTCATAAGTGGTCATATAGCTCATTAGTTAAGTCTTACCTTATAAAATGACTCATTAGTACTGTTACGTTTTGTAAGCACTCAACAGGTTGAGTGGTCAGAAATTAAAGAGTTACAACAGAAGCATTCTGGAGTTCTCTGGCGTTAAGTGGTACAAAAGCTTTATATTTTTCTCATTTTCAACTATGTATTTCTCATTAACAACTCTATAGTATTGTTTTTTGTTTGTTGTGTTATCTAGCCTTTTAAGTTTGTTATCTCCAATAAAAGTTAAAAAAAAACACCATTCAATTTATTCATTTGACAACAGTTGGTTGTTATAAAAACAATAAGTAACATTTATAGGTGTAAGACAATTTCAATGTTGATAATAAGTTTAGACTTAAGTTGTAGGGACCAAGGAAGTCATGATTGTGTTATGCTTTCCATGACAATGCCCGTATCTATTAAGTCTATTTTTTTGCAAAAACTGGTTAAAATGTGTTTAACCAACTTCATTTCATGTCAGCCATATTTTTGTTCCGCAATCTGTTAAAACAGGGCTAATACACATGCGTAAAGTATTTCCCAGAATAACAAGTGCATTATGCAAAGGCTAATCTGGAACTATTATTTTCGCTGTTATGGAATTTTTCGTTTAAAGAAACTCAATTCAAAACAAAAATACGGTCTATGTGGACAGTGTCTTCCCTGATTAGCCTATGCGGACTGAACAGGCTAACCTGGGATGACACTTTACCCACATGCATTAACTGCGGCTTTCCCAGATCTAGTCTCATTGTATATTTCAGTTGTATCCCAATGAGAGACATGGCATCCGAAGTCACGAGGCGTCCGAACACTACCGCGTCTTGGTGCTTAACTTCCTAAAACAGAACCTGTGATATGTACAAACAACTTATACGATTAGTCTTAGATACACAGTACAGAACACTCAGAGTGGTGATGGTAACCTTTGATACAACACGAAACAAGAAACAATTCAAGTTGTCATGGAAACACAGTTCAGAAAACTTCATACAAAGGACAGAGTGTGATAAACAGATAAGTTATTGAAACTCTTACAGTTGTCTTGGTTAATGTAAGAGTAGATTTGGAAACTTTTTACCGCAGAAAAACACTTTGTTTCAAATGGGATCTGTACTATGCAGCCATCGTGTGTCACTGATACACCAACATTAAAACCAGTACAATTCACACCGTCTCACATTCAGCTTTAGAATGTTAACTGATTTGTAGTGTTCATTAATTATTGGGCCGTGCTCTGTAAAAAAGGGGGTTTAATGCATGTGCGTAAAATAACTTTCCAGATAAGCCTGTGCAGTCTGCACAGGCTAATCAGGAACGACACTTCCCGACTAAACTTGATTTTTGCTAAGGAGAGACTTTCTTTAAACTAAAAATATAAAAGCAAAAAGTTCCTTCTCTGATTAGCCTGTGCAGACTTTAAAGACTTGGACAGCACTTTACACACATGCATTAAACCCCTTTGTCACAGAGCACAGTCATGTATAGTGGGTAAACACATGCTAATTAATTTATTAAATGCAATGATATATTGAATGCATGTACTTATAAATAAGACACAATTTTGTTGGTTTTTATGTTGATTTGGTAAAATCAAGATATTTATCTATTATCAAACATTGATGCTGATTTTACAAACTTATTGTATCTATTGTTGGCACCTTTTTTAGCAATGAGATTTTTAGTTGAATATGTTATAAGTTGTAAATATGTCTGAGAGATTGGTTTAGTTTTACTTGTTCAGTACCGTAGTGGCGTACATAAATAAATAAAAACTATCAACTTGATGATGGATACATATTTTGTGCTAGTGGTATTGGAATATAGCCGTCGGTTTGTCCGATTGCCTGAATACCGGTACTATTTTGTCTGCCTGTTTGTCTGATAACATATGATATGAAATGAAAAGGTGACAACCATATATTTTCTATTAATACTTCTGCATGTACAAATAGAGAATGCACGGTTGATACTACGATATCAAAGAAACCACGATTGCTGCATGTATAAAAAGTGAATGTTAGGTTGATACTACGATATCTAAGAACCCACGATTGCTGGATGTATAAACAGAAAATGTAAGGTTGATATTGCGATATCTAAGAAACCACGATTGCTGCATTTATAGTGAATGTTTGGTTGATATTGCGGTATCTAACAACCCACGATTGCTTGATGTATAAATAGAGAATGTAAGGATGATATTGCGATAAATCCCGGACAATCGCTCCTACGGACAATCGCTCATTCGCTAAACTTGACAGGGCAGACAGGCGCTCCTACGATGTTTTGGCATGGCGGACAGTCGCTCCTACGATGTTTTTACTGGGCGGACAGTCGCTCCTACATTATTTTGCCAACCGGACAATCGCTCCTAAATTATTTAATATCTAAGAACCCACGATTGCTGGATGTATAAATTGAGGATGTAAGGTTGCTGTATGTATGACTACAGAATGTGATGTTGATAGTGGGATATATAAGAACCCACGATTTATGGATGTATAAATAAATAATGTACGGTTGATATTTCGATATCTAGGAACACAAATTTACTGGATGTATAAATAGAGAATGTAAGATTGATATTACAATATCTTTAAAACCACGATTGCTTGATGTATAAAAAGATAATGTAAGGTTGAAGAATCAAAGATTGGTGGTTGTATAAATAGAAAAGTTAAGGTTAATGATGTGATATCTAAAAACCGACTTGGTAAGTCAAAACTGTTAAAAAGCAGCAAACCCGCTACCGAGAAAGCCATATGGATTGACCATTATGGTTAAAGGCTTGACTAAACATTTAAGGATCGTGGGCTCGATTCCTGTCCCGGTGTGTTGTGATTGTCATTGACATTATTTGTACGTCCATTCTTCCCTGACCTGTGATTCATGTAGGGCAGTGTTCAATTTCTGGCGTAAGTATTTGCACTGAGAAGTAATAAACCAACGTACACAGGACACGTGTTAACAGTTTAACAGACCGCTGTGATATTAATGAAATATTTTTGAACACTGCGGAAAATTCTTGCAAACAAAAACAAACTAACAAACAAATCCATGGTATGCTTATGACCATGTTTTGACCTTCGACCTTGTGGCATGTGTCTTTAACGCAATTCTACGAACTAAAGTATGACCAGAGCCTCTTCACGATGTTTTTAAGATTATTTTCTCAGATGTACAATATGTGTTGGGGTCACCGCCTTGGACGGCAAATACACAACGTAGAGAAACAGTCACATCATACACTAAAGTAAATAAACATTTAACACAAATATTTAGCATCGCAATTCATATAAAAGGATTAAACGAAATCTATTAAATTAATGCAATTGAATTACTCAAAGGTTGAATATTCATCATAACGACAGAAATGCACGGAACATCATGTATTAAATATAGGGATGCAAGCGGTTACACAAATCATTAACCGGTTAACCTGTTGCCGTAACCGATTAACCGAAACTCCTCAAGTGGTTTAAATGGTAAAGATTACGTAAATAATGTCACACCGCTCATACCTCTACTCTCTATAGAACGGACGTAATTTGAGAGCGCTTGTGTTGATAACATGTCTGTTTCTTAATAACATGTATATTTATATACATTTATTTTAATTATTTTGTAAATGTTTGTTATATTTTGTATTTATTTTTCCTACGTGAAAGAATAAACGTATTTTATTAAAGAATTACACAATATTCTTTTACGCGTCATTACCTTATTTTTAGTTGGGTCACTGACATTACGTTCGCGTCGTATCGTTCAAAAATGGTATGTTTCTTTGTGTATTCTGTTTTAATTTTTATATTAATATTTATTTATTAAATTAGTTAAATTAATTGCTTTCTTAAATAAAACTTGCCTCATACGGTAGTGGTGGCATCGTGGATCACGTACATTACTAACAATGATTTTAATTTCTAATAGAACAAATAAGACGTTAACTCGACAAGATTTTAACTACGAATACAATTCATGATAAAATTGTGACTTATAAATACTTTATTTTTGCTGGTAATGAGTGTTGGATATTGGTAAACAAAACATCAAAATAAGCAGTCCAATGTCTAAATTGAAATTGATCGCGAGTTCTATAAACGTGTCAATTGCCTCTTCGCTAATAGCCGCCACTCCATGCAGTTCGCTAGTTAAAATTTCGTGAGTTTAACACAACAGTGGATTATTATTAAAACGTACCCCTTGCTTGTTACCACAAAGGTTCTGCTTTATTGCCTCTTTATCCCACTTTTACAACGAATTCGGTTGATTTAAGCCCCGCTGATTAAATATCATCTATAATCAACGGCGGGAAATGACGTCAATATTTCGACGATACGACTTTATAAATCCAGCGACATTATCCAGTCAAACTAATTTTGTTTAAACAAAAAGGTTTACAAAATAAAAAGTGGAATAAATAGAATAATAGATTAGTGTTGATTATAGATCAGGTTTTTCATGCGCGGCACGAAAACGAAAAAGCACTCGCCAAGGCTTTTTGATTTCTAAGCCTCGCAGGCCTTAAAACCTAGACGCAGCTTCATTATGCAGGATAATTCAAATGGCATACTTTACCAATGAAAGTAACGTCACATCGTACCAGTAGGTTCGATAAACAAAGGAAGACATACGAATGCTTCAGGTGTCGTTAATAATGTATTAAGGTGTAATTTATATCAACTAACACACATTTATTTTCGATACTCTGCATTTTACGATCCATATTACATATGCATATTAATATGTATAGCTTAATGTTTAAACGGTCATACGCACCAAATTTCTCTGTTACATCATCAAGGACTATTGTGAACGGAAAAAGGAGCACACCATATAAACGCATGTCAAACAAATGTGCGTACAACAAAAAAACGCATGCCAGAGATTCTATAAGTATTCACATTTGTTGGATTAATTCAGAGCACTCCAAATAAGATTGGGTGACAATTAATAGTTATTATTAACAAAGTTGATCTGAAATAAAGCATGAATTTATAAAGTTACCGATTTATACATTTACTCGGTACGTAATGACTGTGAACACATAATGACTGGTACGGACCGTTTTTTATGTTAACAAACAAAACATAACAATTCAATAATACACGTCTGAACGTTCCGTTCAGCCCTCGATATATATGTTATGTTTAGACGCCCTAAATTAACTACGTTCTGTAGTGCATTGTTGAAAATATGCATTGCATGGAATAACTGGCATTTACAACACAATTACATAACCATCATATGTAGTATCTCTATCAGATCATTCAAACGACTTCCTTCCCTATTCATCCTCGTATGGACCTCTTTCACTAACTCAGCCATACGACTCGATATCGCCTGCTGCATAGGTTCATGTCTATTGACCTCGAAATTCTCATCCATGCACTGCATTTGTCTGTCCAAGTGCTTCAAATGCAGCAGTTCCATCTCAACTCTCTTCTTGTTATACCACATCAGTGGCTCTGGATGCGATATTATTGCCTTCCGTATCCTCGGCAATCTTAGTAATGCATTTGAACCTTCGTTCATCATGTCCGTGATAGTATTTACCCATGTACATTTTTGTCCTTCATCCAGTCCGCATGCTGCCATTAGATTCCTTTCTGGTATCATATAATATGGCAGTTCGATCTTTAATATTGCCGTTCTTAATTTCTCCAATCCTTCCCGAAGCCAATAAAACAAACTGCTTTCATTGAACTGTGCCTGTGGATTGTTTTCCGCAAGCCACAATACAATGTTTTTCACTGTGTATGATGTAATTTCTTTCTTTACTGGCTTTAACACATCCTTAACAACCATTTTCAATAAAACATAAATGTAGACCTGGGTGTTATTAAGACTGCTGATAAGTTCATTCTCCCCAGTATTAAAACAAATCCTCCATTCTAGATGATGATATTCGCTACCCTTAAAACCAACAGGTGTCACAAATGATCCCATAGTTACGACTTTGCGAACGATATCCGGTGGTGGCCAATGGCGAGTTCGCTCTGCCCATCTCGATAGTATGACAGGACAATGGCAGCGTAAAGAAAATACATTGTCTATATGATATGGCCCTGATGAACTCGGCATTGATGGCCCTGCACGTTCATGGCGAATCTCGTTTGGCCCAAATGTTATGTCTTTAGCAATATCAACAAATAAAGCACTGCACAGGAGGACACGCCCATTTTCATCTTCACACAGAGCATCACAGATTATTGATGGAATAATGTCGCCACGTCGCTCGAGTAAATTAAGCCTAGAGTGTCCGTGGTAGCACACGCCGGTGTTTAATGTAAACACAGTAGTCTCCCTTGGTAATTTGTCAGAATCAACACCATTTTCTAAACACATGATGCCGTCTACAACAAACATCCTATCACAGTCACTTTCATAGAAGCATGTAAGCCCCTCTGCCTTGCTACCAGTAGTGATCATCGATATGATACCAGGCCTTATAGCATTCATCAGCCTATCACCTTCCCTGTAGGCGTCTCTCCGTGCCTGTCTGATGGGACGCCCATAACCGAGACAGTTCATCAGAGTACACATCTCTAGTGAGGCATTTTCACACTGAACCTGATAGTGATGAAAACATTCAAATTGCAGGAAATCATAATATGCTCCTTAAACAATATGAAACGGTCCAAAGCAAGCCAAGCCTACGCGTCCTATACAAATCCATTCATGTTATAACACAATATGTTCTTAAGAAATTAAAATCATCTAAAAACTGACTGAAGATGTTAAATCTGTTTAAGCTTCAATACATAAGTAATGAGTGTGTTTATCTCGAAGATATAGTTTGACTCGTATACAGGATAATCAGATAATCAATGCAGAATAACATCAACGCATAGAGCTTGAATAATGCAAACATTTATTACTGAAGAAATTCACAACGTAAAAAGAACGTAAATTGTACTCATAATCAATTTTCCGCAATGTTATTTTCACATCAAATACTGATATATGTATTTAAAATATGTATGTATAATAATATTTTACGAAACCGACTTGTGATAGAACTGCACACACACCATTACTTACAGCTTCTACGTGAACTGCACATACACCATTACTAACAGCTTCTACGTGAACTGCACATACATCAGTACTTACTTTACACTTGCATGTGAACTGCACATACAACTGTACATGCAACGTGTATAAACTGCAGATAAACCAGTACTTACAACTTCTATGTGCACTGCTGAAACACCAGTACTTTCAACTATCGCTGCAACTTCTACGAGCACTGCACATACACCAAAACATACAACTTATATGTGCCATGCACATACACCAGTAATTACAATGTAAGTCTTAATGTCTATGTGCATTGTATATACATCAGTACTTAACACTTCTACTAGCACTGCACATACATCAGTTCTTTCACCTTCTACGAGCACTGCACATACACCAAAACATACAACTTATATGTGTCCTGCACATACAACAGTAATTACAATGTCTATGTGCATTGCATATGCATCAGTACTTAAAACTTCTACTAGCACTGCACATATGCCAGTACTTTCAACTTCTACTAGCACTGCACATATGCCAGTACTTTCAACTTCTACGAGCACTGCACATATACCAGTACTTACAACTTATATGTAAACCTCACATACCTTAATTATTACAACTTCTATGTTAACTTCATATATACACCAGTAATTACAACTTCTACATGAATTGCTTATTCACAAGTGCTAGCAATTTCTAAGTGAACTGCACATAAACCAGAACTGACAACTTCTATGTGAACTGCACATACACCGGAACTGACAACTTCTACGTGAACTGCACATACACCAGTACTAGGAACTTCTACGTGAACTGCACATACACCGGAACTGACAACTTACACGTGAACTGCACATAAACCAGAACTGACAACTTCTATGTGAATTGCACATACACCAGTACAAGCAACTTTTATGTGAACTGCACATACACCGGAACTGACAACTTCTATGTGAACTGCACATACACCAGTATTAGCAACTTATACGTGAACTGCACATACACCGAAACTGACAACTTCTACGTGAACTGCACATACACCGGAACTGACAACTTCTACGTGAACTGCACATACACCGGAACTGACAACTTCTACGTGAACTGCACATACACCGGAACTGACAACTTCTACGTGAACTGCACATACACCGGAACTGACAACTTCTACGTGAACTGCACATACACCGGAATTGACAACTTCTACGTGAGCTGCACATACACCGGAACTGACAACTTCTACGTGAACTCCACATACACCGGAACTGACAACGTCTACGTGAACTGCACAAACACCACTTCTTACTATGGATTGACGACTGTAAAGGCCGCTGTTACGTGGGATACCTCCATGCTCCGCCTTATCACGCCATGGATCACCTTCCGCCATCTGTACAATTATGTAAGTAAAATGCGCATTGATTATAAACAAGCTTAGTTGTGTATTTATTTCGAACATAATTGATTACATACATACAACATAGCATCGAACGTCATTATGTTGTTTTAATCACTTAATATTCATCATGTCCTACCATACGATAACGATTACTTTTTTATCTACTAAAATACGCACACACAGTTATGTTGGCAATTCATTTTATGGAATAATATTTTTGTATTTATAATCCAGTACAAGTATTATATAAAAACTTTAAGTAATTATACGTGTATAAGTAATTGGATAATCTGCAAACATTTGCCCAGCATATTCATTTAATAATTCAACATAATATTATAAGACTACGTGTCAAATCAAAATTGTATTTTCGTACATCATTTTCATTCGATATATTTATAGTAGTTGTTTAAATTAAGCCACGTGTATAACTAACACTATACGCATTTATGTGGGTGATGTAATTATTTGAATGTACCCATGTTTTGGATATTCAGACCGCATCCAACGGTTATAGCGTTGATATATACCTGCATGTAAGTAATGTTAATGGAACTCCATCAACACATCAAACTTGCTTAACCTTTTTCTAAAAGGTCATTACTTTAATCTTTTCTAAACAGAAAATCCATAGCTTTCAGTGATTGCCCATTTTGCTACGATTACAAACAACGAAAAGGTAAAATTGAAATATGTTTTACTATTTAAATACTTCACCGGGTTTTCAATGCGTAAAGTTACATTTTTTATAATACATCTTGTATTTATCATCGGATGTCGTAAACATTTGGAAAATAAACACTTGCATGATAGTGTAATATCTTCTATAACTTATTTTTGAATTGGTCTATGATTCGATGTATTATAATTAAACATTAAACAAGTAACATCAAAACACAATGAAGTTACACAGTGGCAAATCTAAAAAATGTAACAAATGCATGCACCCGCCCCCCTAAAAAAATGGGGGCCTTTACAAAGGATTGTATGCAACAAAACTGACAATAAGAGTAAATCTTATCACATAATTGTGACTTAAAGAGTAAATCTTATCACATAATTGTGACTTAGCCATTTAATTAAGTTTTTAGTTGACACAGAATTATGCACTACTGTAAAATCGTTGTTACAGTATATGGGGAGAGAATATTATAATACAATAACTAGGTGCCATCCACTGTCCACGGCCAGTGCATATGGGTAATATCAAGTCAATCAGTCAATTCGTTGACGAGTTATTTATCGGATTAGATTTTGACACTTATTGTAACATTGACCTTTACCTATGACATTGTAACCCTAATTTAAATAGGGATCATTTACTGTCCAAGGTTAATGCACACGTGAAGAATTAAGCAATCAGTCAATTTGTTTACGAGTTATTGATCGGAAACGATTTTCGCACTTATTGTGAGTGTGACCTTGACCTTTGACCTCCTGAACCCATTTTCATTAGGGTTCATCTACTGTCCAAGGCCAATGCACAATGCACAAGGCGAATGTATATTATAAAATGAAAATGATTGAAATAATTATATGTAGCCCAAACATAATCGCATGTAATGATAAGATGTTTGTAGTGAAACTTATATCCGGCTATGTGCAAAAGACATGAATACTATATCGTAGGTATTTTTAATTATGGATGTTGAATATTCCCCGTGTTAAATGTTCTCCGCCTGACTTAAAGCTGCTGAAACGATATGGTTTTGGAAGAGATATTAAAACGAGTATTAAGGATATGTTAAAAAACAACAAATACGGATTCAAACTTTTTTGTATTGCAACACTTAGTATTTACTATTGTGACAGCGTTAACGTTTTTGTTAGTTATTTTATTAAAGTACGCTGTATTTAATAGAAACAATACAAGACAGAAAATTAAAATTAGTTATATTTATGTTTTGCAAGCACGTTGTTATAGTTACTTTTTCAGCTACAAGTAAAAAATGGCGGCATCTTGCTGAATAGTTACTATGACACCGTGCTTGCAGTTGAAAATATTACTCCCACACCGGTCAAAATGCGACACGTGCGCGATATTTGCATGATATAGTGTCGAGTGTCATATTGTGCGTCGCGCGTCGCTACGTGCGTCGAGCAAATAACGCGTGACGACCTAGGCAATTTTAGGTCGACAGGCGACATTTGCGCGACATTTGCTCGATATAATGTCGAGTATCATATCGCATGTCGCGCGCCGTATCGTGCGTCGCTCAAACGTTGAGTGACGCTCTCGAAGTTCGACACACGACAATTGAAGTCGACATACGACAAATGAAGTCGACATGCGAAGCGACACGCAACATTCATCGCGACGCACTATATGACAATCGACAATACAGTCGACAGTCAAGATTTTATGCAATATTTTTTGTCTAAAACCCAGCGCGATATGCGACACTCAAATCTTGATTGTCGCATGTCAACTTCAAATGTTGAGTGTCATATCGTGCGTCGCTTGAATGTAGTGAGTCAACCTCAAAGTGCGCGGACAATCAACGCCACGTCATACTTACAACCGTTGGTTTATCAGGGTAATAACCCACGGTAAGCTCCCTTCTCATTCTAAATTGTATACGTATCCGACTGTGGTAGAATTAAGAAATAATCAAAGTGTAAATGTTGGTTACTGTGGAAACAACCAACGGTTTGGAGTTCCGATGAGTAGTGGTAACAAGCATTGGAACGACAAACTGATGGTTATTACAGAAATAACCAACGCTTACACGTCGATTATTTCGATTCTAATACGATTTCATTGTCCGCGAAAACATGACGTCACCACAACAATGAAAATCAAATGACGTCGTCTTTATTCATGAACCGTGCGCGGACAATCAAAGTGACGTTAGTTTAAACAACCGTTGGTATGTCGGGGTAATAACCCACGGTAAGCTCCCTTCTCATTCTGATGTACATGCGTGTGCAACTGTGGTAGATTTAAGAAATAATCGACGTGTAAGCGTTGGTTATATCGGTAATAGTCAACGCTTTGGAATTCCGATACATAGTAATTAAACCACGAGGGCGTAGCCCGAGTGGTTTGGTAACAAGCATAGGAAAGACGAACCGTTGGTTATAACCACAATAACCAACGCTTACATGTCGATTATTTTGATTCTAACACGATTTCATTAATAAGTTATCCGCGATTGAAAGGCTATAAATGAGAATTATATTAACCGAACGTCCTCCAGTTTCCGCGTAAACGATAAGCCACCACAACAATGAAAATCAAATGACGTCGTCTTAATTCATGAACAGTGCGCGCAAAATCAAAGTGACGTCATACTTACAACCGTTGGTTTATCGGAGTAATAACACATGGTAGACTTTCTTCTCATTCTAATGTGCATGCGTATTTGACTGTGGTAGAATTCGCAATAACGGTGATCGACTCCATTACTACAGTTTGATTGTCATGAACATGTTAACAAAATTATATTGAAAGTATAGTTCATACGTTTTTATTTTGCAAAGGATCATTTTATTGAATACCCTTTTTTAATGTTAATCAATAAAGCTTTAACTGAAATAATTTCAAATATGATTATTTACAAAAAATATTTTAACATAATGTTTACGATTTCCTTTAAATAAAATTAAAACCGTGAATACTATTGTACTTTAATTACGTTGATGTTTATACAGGTATTCAAGGTATTGTATTTTCAAATTAAATCATTTTGTATAATATGTGAATACATTTATTGGCCCCTTAAACTAGCTTACTTAATTTAAAGTAAGTAAAAGCAAAGAGTTTTAATTATTCCGGCATCTTAAAGACGTCTTAGTCAAAGAACTAAAATTCATAATACACATTAACTATTAACTATTTAAACTTTCATAATTATTTAATTGTATGTGTCTGTTTAATTTTATCACTATGTCTAAAACGTCTTGATGACGTCATTATGAAACCAGAAAAATTATAAATATGAATTGCGGTTATTCACTGTGACATAGATTGACGGTTCAATAGTGTTTATGCAACCAACCATAGTAAAAATGCCTAGGAAAACATTAACACAATTAAAGTCAAAATTTGTGTACCCAATTTTTTGTGTACCCAAACTTTTCGAACCCACATTTTTTTCGAAAATGGGCGCCAACAAAAAGTGGGTACGAACAAAACCTAGGGTACGAAAACAATTTGGGTAGGAAAAAATATGGGTACGACAAAAATTTGGGTAAGAAAAAAATCGGTACGAAAAAAAATGGGTACGAAAAATTGTGGGTACAAATATTTTTTTATTAGGAAAGATGGGGTACCTGTAAGTATACCGGTGTACCCAAAAGTAACGTTTGAAACTCGGTGTCAAAATTGTCAAAAAACTTTAGATTCTTATATATGGCCGAGTTTTTCCTGGTTTCTGATTGGCTGGAACTCGTATTTGCCGACCTTTTTCCGTATTGGCCGTGTTTTTCCAGACTGGCCGCCTTTTTCTCGTATAAGGAGAGTTTCGAGCTTTATTGGCTAGGCTCAACGTGTATGGGGCGAACACATTGAACAAAATCTCGTCAAATATTATAAAATTGAATAATAATAGGCTATTAGCTGTTATTGCCTACTATCAGTGTTATTTTTCACCATTTTTGGAATGGGGCCGGGTCGCTTTGGATTGGGAAATTTCGCGGAAAATTTAGAAAAAAATGGAAAAAATAATTTAAAATTGAGAATAAAAGTGTTTTCAGTATTATGTTTTACTAAGGTTGAACTAATATGGATGGGAGAAGAACAAAGAAATTGAGATAACAAAAAACAAAAAAAAAAAACAAAAAAAAATTTTTTTTGGGGTAAACCTTCCATTGGGAATTTTTAAGTCCCATTTTGGAAATATATATATAATTTTTTCAAGTGGGAATGGGGCCGATTAACGGACCCGATTTGGAATGGAAAACAACACACTGAACTATGTAAGTTGGTATTGTGAAATGTGTAGAGAAGGGAGTGTTTTTGGAGTACCCTGAGGAAACCCCACCTGTCCGTTACTAAGGCGACTAACCTTATTCACATGCGCTGGAAATTTAACGCGATCGTCTTGAAGAATAGCGCGTGTACCGACCACCTCGTTAACAGGACAGCAATGATGTTCAGCAAGATTAAGAATCCTGTAATGATTTAAAGAATCTACTCAACATCATCACATACCATCGATAATGAGTTATAAGTATAGAACATAATACCTACTTATTGATTGGTTATGTATTTGAAAAACCAAACGTTTGTCAGGAAAATTGTTATAAAGTTTAAATGTAAACATGATTTACAGTTTTGTATTAGGTATGTATACACTTTGCAAAGCCTGTTTGGGATATGAATACTATTAAGACTTACGCTCTATACAAGTGCGTTGTTTTGTGTAAGTTAAAAAGTCTATTCACACCAGTCAAAAAATCCAAAAATGCAGAAAAGCTCAGAACAACATTCCACGAAATGCACGTTATTGATCATGTTGTTATGTCGTTGATTTAGAAAACGATTCACAGTGTGCATTCGTATGCCGCTGTTTCAATTATTTAAGAAATAATAAGCCGCATAGCTTACATCTCATCTCATCTTTATATAAACGCCACAAGATTTTCATGTGACAGTTTAGTAAGTTCATATGTACGTTACAATATCGAAGAAGCTTTCGTTATAAGAACTATATTACCCCATAATACTTTTCAATCACAGGTGGTTAGCAAATGGCTATGATAATAATTATACAAATCACCATTTTGAAATATAAATAATCAAATTATAACGGAAACTTTATTTCTGTCGAAACTATTACTTTCAAATATATACATAACAAGGTATTCTCCTAACAATGAACTGAAAATAGAGTGCATCGCTTTGAACAGCCATTATTTCGTCAATTGTGCAGCGATTAAATGGGTATTAACTACTGATTTTAGAATCATTATCTTTCAGCCTGAATGATGGATATGACTGAAACATGGTATGAATGAGATGACAACAGAAAGAGATTATAATGAGCAATACAATATGCACATAGTCATATACCTCTAGCGATTTCCATGAACTCGGTCTTATTAAACGTTATATATATATTATAGTGCATTTTTTCTCAAAAATGTTGATTTTTCGTTTATGTTTGATTATGTGTCATTGAAAATGATGTTTTTACTAATTATTATCATAGTCACACGCTTACCGCCTGTGTTTTCAATAGGTTTCATCACCTCCTTGATATAAATTATTTGCAATTATAATTGACAATTCATGTTCATTCTGATGACAGTGACTGTGTGTCTGTCGGTCGATAAGTTAGGCAGTCATTTGTACTACTCAAACAATTACATCAAATACATTCAATTCAGTTATTTATGATAAACCAATGAGGTGATTCCACATTATGTGCAGTTTTGGTTTACTAAGAAAGTGACGCCGATAGTCGGCGTCTTCCCCTTTCAGATCTTTTCCGCTACAAATACAATTTCCCCTCCAAGAAAATCATGTTTCATATCTTTTTTTTTAGCATTCGTTTAAGTTTTGGATCGAATATTGTTAAGTTTGATTGCTTAATTATCCATCACAATACTAGCCCATTTGCCGTGGTCGTGAAAACACCTTAAAACAGAAATAAGCGTCTACGGAGTTGGATTAGAATGTGTAGTTTGAGGTTCCTGTTAATTTTTGCTAAGTCATGCGGAACATTACGAATTTTTTCGCTGTAAATGTTGGAAGAAGAATCCTCAAACTAAATGTGTTTACATCTGAGTCGTTAAGCGCATGCTATATAACGTAATGGAGAAAGGGAAGTCACTCTAAATGGCATAAGTGTTTGTTAACGTGTTTTTTATGATGTTGACAGAAAACTTCTTTATTGTAATTGGGGAAAATGTCATCTAGATTTGATTGGGAATTGGGCCGTTTTTTTTTGCTTTGGGAACGCATCCATTTTCCGGAGGCGCAGACAGTGGTGAACAACCCCTGAAATCAGAGTAGAGGAGTTATAGAAATTTATTAAAACAGTTTTTATTTTCCCCCAAATATGTTGCTTTTGAACTCTTTTTCCCCTTGCACCCGGCGTCCAGCGTCTTCCCCCTTTTCTAAATAAAAAAACAGAATTTTTGAGAAACGGTTGTTTGAAGAAATGCATATTCTAAGACATTGCAAATATTGTTTGGCTTATTTTATCATCTCATCTGATCACAGTTTACACAACAATAAAAATTATAATCCGAGTACTAGCAAAATAAACTTTAAACTTAAATAACACATTTAGCATGTTATTGTATGCTCCTTTTACAAAAAAGGAAGTCACTATCAATTTCAAAATATAAATTGAGTTTATCAATTAAATATTTTAACTAATTACGAACCTTCTCGTTTCACAAAGAAATTTTATCTAGACACTATAAATATTTACCATAAACAACACAATTTGGGAGTAAAATAAAAAATAAAACCACCCCAGTCGTTCTCGTCACTTGTGAATTTCGAAACTAGACAATTGATCAAACAGAGGTTACACACTACTACAAATCAGTCTCTGTAATTTTTAAGCTTAATCGTAGCTCGTATCAAATCGATGGGGAGATTACACATCACAACATATTGTTTTATTCGAGTAGTATAAATAGTACATGAGAAGATAATCTTAAATTTGCTATTATAAATTTCGCATTTTCTTCCATATGTGTATGGATCAAAAATGGGTTTTAATTCCTTGTAAAGAAAGAGTTATGAAGTGTCATTAACATCAGCTCGCCATTTTGAAAAAATTAGATCCTGTACTCTTTTGTGAAACATAACAATAAAGCTGTTTATATAAACAGATTCAATGCATAATGTTCCTGGATATGTTGCAACCGTGGCGAATCATTAAGTCACTCCAGGATACTTTAACACGTAAAGATATTCGTATGTGTCTAAAATGTGATGAATTATCATTAAACAAGAAGTTACCCGATAAAATAAAGTAACAAAATGGAAAAATATACACATATTTACTCTCAGTGAAAATTAGTTAAATCGAATTTGGTCAATTTGACATGATTTAAATGTATTCGTACTGAATCTTTTATACATTCACCAATGAAGTTTTCTTACCTGGTCTTTATTCTTAATTTTATTAAAGTTTCTGATAACAAATAAGTTTGAATTGTTTGCTGGCTGGCATGGATGAAAAGTTTATACTTATATTCTAATTAACATGTCACATACGTCATCTGGTTATGTTCCCTAATCATATTCAATGAGCTGGCAATGATAAGTTTGTATTTGACAAGGCCATTTATCAGCCAGTGGTTCGTATAAGAAATCAAAGTTTACTTTGTAATGCGTCAACACACTTGGTTTTAAACGTCTTTTTACGAGTCATAATTTAGAATGATAAGATTAAATACGTACTTCCTTGATCTTTACAGAATATGACAACGAAAAACCTAATGTAAAATACACTCCATATTGTAAAAACATTGATCTACATCTGATCCATCGCGATGTATTATAACATGCTATTAAGATTTTTAAATCTATATAGCCGGAATAAACTTTTTGTGTATTATGCTATTAATTTACCATTATTTTGTAACATCCGTTATAGTTATGCTGAATTTTTGTCAGTTATGTATGTGACCGTAAAAAGAGTGCACTAAAAAGTATAGCCATCTGTCTAAAACAGACATAAATAATGTATTATATGTGTTTTTTAATTGTCAGTTTTGAATTTTCCTCATTTTACAACTGCTAAAACGTTTAAGCAAATAAATATGCTTGTGTTGTTGATGGGATACTTAAGAGACAGTGTATTTAAGATCATTTTTTCAAAGAAGAGAAAACGTTAATGACTAAAAAAACTAGCATATAAGTTTTAATTAAGAAATATCAACATGTTAAAAAACCAAAGTTGTTAACAATAATGAATAGTTATCGTTTTCAGATTCGAAAATGCAACAATGTACAAAATACATTAACGTTGTTGCGAAATGTCCATCCGCCTGCGCTTACGTTGTCTCAAGATAAATGTATACACATTTAATTATGCCACAAACGCGAATTCACATTTTTCGGTCTCTTTCGGAACGCTTTCCTTCTTACCACATACGGATTTATTACCAGTGGTTTGCTTTCAAATTATCCGATGATATCCCTACATTACCCACTAAGAAATAATTGACTAAAATTAAACAATACGTGTTCATGTCGTCCTTTTTTTAAGTAATGTTACGTATATATGTATTCACAATATCATTATATATTTAATTCAAACATCACATGTATACCCACTTAATTAAAAAGAAGCACCACATCATTTAAGATGTGCAACACGACTCAACTTTGATTTGAAGCTAAAGGTTAGATATTCCATATTGCTTCTTGAAAGATAAGAGTCCTCATAAGGAACAGTTCTTTTTTGTTCGGTCCCTTCATGTCTGAAACTCACTAATATAAATATAAGGCTTACTGTACATATGCAGGCTGTGCCAGACGACGTAGTTGTATTTGTTGGAGAGGTTTCCGGACGTAAGCTAACTTGGACAATAGGTTCAAAGCTTATGTTGGCATAAGTAACGTGCACGCTTTAACGTGACTACCGGTCGCGAGGTTTGTTACATAGTTGTTTTGTTATTGTTGTTGATCGTTTTACGGTTAATTAATAATACAGTTAACAACAAAAAAAATCCAATCAAACGTACTTCCTTATCTTTATTGAAATAGGCGAAATCCTGTTGAATTTCCATTATTGACAAGAATGAGAAAGTTGTTTGTTTTTGCAAATTATGTTTGTTATAGATAAAGACGACTTCATAAGCAGCCGTTAAAATAACAAATCACAACCATCACGATTCTATCAAAATTCATATTAGAATTGAAATACGGTTAGTAAAAATATTTTCATTGCTCATTTTGTTTCTTAATTCTTGGATCCCTCATAATACAAATATGCGTACGTATATAAATGAGACCATGATTGTAAAAACTACAGCATTTCATGCGAATATTTGCCAGTTTAAGATGTTTCAATATTATTTTGACTGAAACTGTGATATATACATACGCATGTATTTTGTCTGTGCTTCTTGGATAGCTCAATCATGTGAACATTAATGAATTTGATATAAATTGACACGAAGCTTAGTTTTTCAACAAAAAGACAGTAAACATGTCGGGCCGGGGGCGGGGGGGGGGGGGGGTAACTTCCCAAATTTTAGGGTAGGGGTGTCCCGCTGAGACTTCCGCAATATCAGCGTAAACGCTTTTGTTACTAAGTTAAGAAAAGTTAGAAACAGTTGATTTATAACACCATTGTTACATAAAACAAAAATATATTTAAGAATCCTCGTTTATAATCATGTGTTGTTAAATTACTGCTGATATGTAATGTTGACATTCAATTCGTATATAGTCGCATTAATGTATTTCATTCAAATACTACTTCAGTTTGGTATTTCATCGACATGTTTAAATTTTTTATCGCAGGTAAATTCGTTAAGTATTGTTGTTGCTTTCGCAAACGCTCACTTAGTTGATCACCCGTATTTAACGTTATTCAAGAAAACTAAACCTGAAGGTAAATTGATGTATTATTATTAACCTTAAATCAAAATACTACATAATAGTTTATAGGATATATACTTTTTGAATACAATTGTATTTGAAAACATTGATGTATTTTGAATAGTGTGTTGCACATTGAACCATATTAATATACCAATTGTGATTTACCGCGACCAATATTTCAAATTATTCTGACGTCTGAATGACGATTTGTGTTCATAGTAATACATTCCAACACTGATCTACACGAAATGAGCTACAACATACACGATACTTCATCTCAACAATTATTAAAACCAAAACACGCATACAATATAAGGAGTGAAACTCCAGCTGCTGGAGCAGTATTGAATTTTCATTAAAAACAATTAGTGGTTCCTTTATTTAAGGCAAGTGACCGATTGCCCAAACAGTACAAAACAGCACAATACAACACAATACAAACCAACATAATCACAAAATATGAATAAAGCTTGGAACGGTCAATGCAAAGCATTGGGGGTTTTAACCTGGTTATAGAGCGCTCAACCTCACACTTGGCCCAGCAATATTCATAATACATTTAAGTGTAAATAAAATTTAACGTCATAGCATTGTAACTCAAATTAAACAATAATAAAAGGGAATTAAAACGCATTCAATTTAATTACTATTTAATTACTCAATTGCATTGAAGATACAAGAGTAACAGAATTACAACTTTTTGACGAACGATCAAATAAAATTATTAACAATTGTCAACTACATTCCTTCTTTATAGAAAAGATTTGAGAATATAGAATCATATAGTTAATATCTCAGATAATCATCGCGCAAATACAGGAAGAAGCAGCAATAATGGGTGTAAAAAGTCCATATTACATAGCTTGGTTGTTTATGTGACTGCTAAACAAATTAAAAATAATTAAATCAAACAAGAAACGCCTATCAGAGAGAAAATATAAATAAAATGGAACGTTATAAACCCAATGACCTATGCATGTAGATTACAACTGGGAAAGTCGGTCGTATGACGTCACAAAACTCCATAATGACGTGAACAAATTCCAAGGGCAGTACTAAATAAAAATATTTATGGGGCTGTGCTACTAATAAAAACAAGTTTAGGTGATTTAATATTAAGAAGCAAATGAATAAAAATGGTAATTCCATTAAGGCGACATTATTGGAATCAAACAGTATATAGGTCTTTTGACAACTGAAGACAGAAATGATTTGATGTACGATTTGAGTCCAAATGTAGTTTACATGCAGATTTGTTCATACGACACAATGACACAATTTTATTCAACAGTGAAAAATGCCTATAATGTAGTATTCATGCAGATTTGTTTATACGACACAATGACACAATTTTAATCAACCGTGAAAAATGCCTATAATATCACTTATGATTCCAAATTTTAAGGGAAGAAAGATATAGTGAATCGAAAACCATCAAACACCTTTTTTTAAGTACATAAGCATCGTATCCTTTTGATAAAAACACGGTTATTAAATTGAAAAGTTTAATATGAACATTTGGTTTAACATATTTTAATTTTCGGACACGCTTCAAAACATCTCCGTAAAATGATGGATGGGAGATTCCATTATTTAAATGCCATTTTAAAGAAACATTATATTTTGAATTTAAATCACCATACTTAGAGTAAAATCTAGCAAATTTATTTCTTAGGTTATGATACAAAAAGCCTTGTTTTAGCAATTTTTTAGTTAATATTAGATTACGATCATTAAAATCTTTAATACACGAACATGCTCTGGCATAACGTACCAACTGCGAAATGTAAATACCATAGGAAGGTCCTTTAGGGATGTTGCCATCTAGAAACGGAAAATTTACAATTTCAAAGTTAAAATCGTCCCGTTTGTCGTATAAACTAGTTTTGATCAAATTATTATTAATAGTTAAATGTAAGTCTAAATACGCAGCGTCTGTTTTGGATATACACGATCTCTTTAAGACTAGTTCTTTTGGGTAGATTTTGTGAATATATTGTTCAAATAATGGATTATCTAAATTAAGTATGTCATCAATGTACCTACTAGTAAGGTTAAAACAATTAATCAAATCTACTTGCTTAGTTTTAGATAATTCTAACATAAATTCGCTTTCATAACAATATAAAAAAGGTCAGCTATAAGTGGCGCACAATTAGTACCCATAGGAACGCCAATAATTTGTTTAAATATTTTACCATTAATTTCAACAAACAAGTTATCCAAAAGAAAAGTACGTGCTGCACAAAAGTCAAGACCAGTCCAAATGATGTAATTATCTAATATCTGATTAGTAAAAAAGCTGTTTTAGTGTTTAAAGCTAGATACAAACATTTCTCTCTAGCAAAAGTTTTTTCAATCAAAGAAACAAGTTTGGATTTTATTAAAGCGTGAGGAAGCGTTGTATATAGTGTCGAAAAATCATAAGTACTTACCTGTGACCCCTTATATTTTTTATTTTCAATTTTATCAATAACTTCTAAGGTGTTTTTTATTGACCAAAATAGGTTAATATTACTATTTTCATAAACTTTATTACAAAATTTAGCTATATGATATCTAATAGCACTTAATGCAGCTGTAAGATACACTGATAATTGTTTGGTGGTACAAGACACTGAATTAGCGATAAAACGACTTTTATATGGCGTCTTATGTAATTTAGGTATCCAGTAAAGTGATGGCAATTTCTTGTCAGTAATATTGACTATTACATTTAACTTTATGCATTGGGCAATATGGTCGGTAATAATTTCATTAGGTTGCTTATTGTACTCACAATATGATGTAGTTTGCGAAAGTTCTTGTGAAATAGTTTGAACATAAAACACTCGTCATATTATGAACAGAACAGAACAGAACATATTTTATTCACGTAAACTTTACAGTTTTTTGTGTTATATATATATGCATACATATAATAATTAATACAATAAGATTATACAGTGAAGTATGGGTCATTATTTAACAAATCTATTTAACAGGATGAACTTATATACAACAATATTCATGCTTATTTGGTACAATGATTAATTTCATATGGTAATAAATATGTATTGTTGGAACGAAAATAGCTTATAATCAAATAACTAGCTGATATTGTAATGTATTCTTTCAATAAATAGTCTTGAGTCTTGTATACAATGACCAGTGTTATAAATCCGTCAATGCAACGTTGCGAATTTTAAAAGCTTCAGATATATATTTACTTAACATAAACAATTCTGATTTGTTGTTTGTATAAAACAGTTGTATCAACTTAAACATACTAGGTCTATTTCTATAATAATGTTTTAAATAAATTGGTCTTAAATGAGCATATGCTGTACATTTAAACATCAAATGAAATTCGTCCTCGATCTCATTGGTAGAGCAGATTTGACAAATACGTAAATGTCTATCTAATTTTTCGTATCTACCAGTGTGTATTCTCAAGTTATGGGAACATATTCGTAATTTCGTAAATACAACTCTGAGATCTCTCGACACAATGAGATCTAGATAAGATTCAAATCCATGTGACATGTTAAGTGTTTTATACAAAGTTAAAACTCCACTATCTGTAACATTTTCTTGCCATTGTTGCAAATATTCATCAATTAGCCTTTTCCGAAATGTACAAATAAACTGGTTAGTATTTATAGGTATGTCACTACACCAAACATAGTAAAAACCGTAACGTGTAAGAAGGTTCTTAACTTTACTAAACCAATTCGTTCTATTTATACTAACATCGCACAAAGCATCTTTAACAACTGACTTGGTAATAATGTTATCACTATCCTTTAACTTTAACCAGTATTTTATAATACGTACATATCGGTTTATATACAATGGGTATCTACCCAGTTCGCCCTATACAGCTACATTAGCTGTAGATTGTCTAACACCAAGCGTAGCTTTGCAAAATTTTAAATGCAGCCTTTCTAACTGTGATGATTTGGTAAACCCCCATACTTCACACCCATACGTAATAATAGGAGAAACAAAAGCATCAAATAACTGCAGTGCTACTCTTGGTTTACATTCGTATTTTTTCAGATTTGACAATAAATTATTCAATGCTTTTAAGCCTTTACCATATAAAGTCTGAGAATTAAGATTAAAATTACCCGTGTAGTTCAATGTAACACCTAAATAGTTAAAGTCATTAACAACATCCAAGTATTCATCAGCATATATCCATTTTTCATTATGTTTTAAACCACCTCGTTTGCGAAATACTACAACTTTTGTCTTCGCAGTGTTCACTTCTAATCCCCATGTTTCACAGTAATTATGCAAATGATCTATTGATAATTGTAAATCTTCTGGGGTTTCACCAATAACAACCATATCATCTGCAAATAACAAAAGAATCAAACACATATCCTGTATAACTATACCTTTGCTATTTCTATTTTGCAAATACATTTCTATATCTTCTACGAAAAGAGAAAACAATATCGGGGAGATTATCTCCCCTTGCCTCAAGCCAACTGCTATATTAAAGTAATCAGAATAGTTTTCGCAATGTCTAACACATGACTTAACAGATTGATACATGCTGCGTATTATACGCAACACTTTACCATCCACGTTAGCTTTATACAATTTTAACCATAGGGCATTGAGATAAATCGAATCAAAACAACGCTTCATGTCCACGAAACAGCAATACAAACGTTTATTCGAATTAACATAATTTTCAATAATTGAGTGCAGTACAAATACTGCGTCTACTGTCGATCTACCCTTTCTGAATCCAAATTGTGCATCTGAAATGGTGTTATTTTCTTCGCACCATTTTGATATACGTTGGTTTAGTACACATGTAAACAACTTAGCAAAATTACTTAATAGTGTTATACCTCTATAATTTTTTATATCAGACTTGTCGCCCTTTTTATGTAACGGAACAATAATACCCTTGGTCCATGCAATTGGGAAATTTCCCGTGTTCAAAATAAAATTGAATATTACTGTAATATGACCAGCTAAAATATCACAAGCTTCTATGAAATATTCATTTAATAATATATCTGTACCTGGCGATTTCCTTGTTTTAATTAATTTAATAGCTTGACAAACTTCGTCATATGTGATTGGATTATCTAGCTCTCCAAATGTATTCGAAAAATCATTAAAATCGCAATTACTATTAAAATCCTCAGCTTCAACATTTGAAGCCTGGTTTATATCAGCAAACATTTGTTCAAAATGGTTCTTGAAATCTTCAAGATGTATATTACTATCGTTATTATTTGTTTCTTGTGACCGAAAATATTTCCAAAAATCTTTTGGTCTTCTATGTTTCAAATTTTCAAATTCCTTACAACGTTTGAATTTAAAAGCTCTGCGTTTTTTTAAACAATGGTTTTATACAGACATTTTAATCTACATAGTTCAACTCTATCTATATCACTATGCGAATTATTATACACATATAGGGCATTTTTATACAAAAGCTATGCCTCTCTACAGTCATGGTCGAACCATTTATCTGAGTCAGATATGACACATTTTTGAAACTGTGGGTACTTTACAGTGTGCTTAACGAATAATGGATCTGCCACCTCACGTACAATTTCCGTAAACCTATTTACCATATAATCAGCCTTATCATCGCAGTGTTCATCAGCATTATCAACTACATTGTCAAAATCTGCCATTTTACTTATCAGTCCCTCGCGAAACGTATTTTTTTCTTCATCACTCCACTTTAAACGTTCAATTGTATAAGGATCTTCTTTAACAACATGCCTATTACAAACAATATCAAATGACAATGGGGCATGATCACTGAAGTTCATGAAGTCATTAACAGAGAAATTTTGAACAACCTTAAAACTAGTCTCACTAAGAATTAAGTAGTCGATCACACTAGATCCATTCCTATTAAAACATGTATATTTACCTAGTCCAAAGTCTGATCCTAATCGGCCATTTGCAATCCTTAAACCGGTACCTTTACACATATCTAACAACTTATTCCCGTAAGAGTTATTACCGCTGTCCATCGAATATCTTTGTAATGGGGTGTCAATTATATAGTCTTCAGAATCAATATCAGGTATATATAAATCACACATGATACCGTCTGATGTACAAGCAGTTCTAGCATTAAAATCTCCAGCTATCATGACTATGCCTAATGATTGATAATGGTTAATATCCTCTTCAAGAATTGTAAATAAGTCTGCATCAAACAAATTAGCAATAGGTGAATTGTCACTCCACATATAAACTGCAGAAAAATATATGTCGTTGTCATTATTAAAGAAGTGCTTATCCAACTTAAACCATATAATTGTGTCATGTGTATTTTTTACAATCGATATTCCGTCCTTGATGCTATCACGCACATAAATTACAATTCCACCACTGTTTCGTTTAGCATTCTTGTGTCTATATTTTCTATACAAATAATGACAGTGATATCCTGAAAGATCGATTTTGCTATTTTTACCAGTCCAAGCTTCAGTTAAAACTATTACATCATATTTTGTTATAAATGAAATAAAATGTGGGTCCTCTCTCTTGGAAGTACTTAAACCATTGCAATTCCAAACTAAACAATTTAGCCCATCCGGCCCGCCCTACGCGTCTTTTACTGGTCTACCCTCAATGTAGAGAGTGTCGTAAGACACCCAAGCTCTTCGTCCGGCCTGTTTCTCCTCCTTGACCCTCTTGAATAATCGTCTCCTCTTTGCCGCAACTTCCTGTGGGAATTGTTCTGTGACATAGAACTGTGAACCTTTTAAGTTCTTGCTGTTACCACGAACCTTCTCCCAATCGCCGAAAAAACAAAATTTGCACACAATGCTGCGGTGGCGCTGGTTATTTGCTTCCCGGGTGGGACCCTGCCCTTCTGATTGATTTTGCTTCTGGCCCATTCTGTGCACCCTCTCGAACCGCATACCGTCCACTTCTTCCTTTGTCACCTTGAGATTACTCACAATAAATTATCGCACTATTTGCTCTGTCTTAGCAGGTGTTTCGTCTTGCACTTCCGGTATATTTCCGAAAATTAAATTGTTCCTCATGCTTTGGGACTGCACATAATTCATGTCTTCTTTGAGCTTATCCTTATCCCGTTCAAGATCTGCTATCCTTCTCCTGGCACCCTCTAACTCTATATCTACTGAGTCCACCTTATGTTCAACTCTGTTTACTTTATCACTGATCTCATTCGTAAACTTGACGAGGTGTAACCATACCTTTTACAGCTCCTTGTCAAAGTTATCCACTTATGATAACATTATTAGCAGCCTTATCAGCAGGAACTAAGACGAATTTAGATTTTAAGTCTTCAAGCAATTTACAGAGATTTTGTTTATTAAATTTAGGTGAATGTGGTAGGGCCAAAGGATGTGTATCATAAAAACATATTTTATTCATGGCCATACTAAATATTTTTGTTTTCCAATCATTGAGTGCAGTAATTTCAGCATTTTCCTTCCTGCACCATTTAGTGCAATAATCATGTAAGGATGTTACGATATTCTTAATGCAGTCATCAAAATCAACAGGAATAGGCAGTCTGTACTTAGGGCCTCTGCGTAGCAAATTTCTAAGGTTTTTATTTTGAATGAAATTAAGGTCCCCAGTAATAACATGTCCAACTGGACCATATATATATTTAGAACTTGTACAGTCACATAATGTAGGACAATTTCTTATTACATTTATATCTGTGGAAATAGAATAATAATTAAAAACGATACTTCTTACAGGTTAACTATATTTGTAGCAAATAAGTGGTGATTCAGTATTGCGGAAATAAGGGGGAATCAACCGACGTACATTTTTATCATTGAATATTTTAGGAAGGTCAATTAAATCAAGACCTTTGTTACAAAACTCAATTTTGATACGATTTCTAGTTTTGTTAAGTACATTTTCAATAAAAGGTTTAAGATAGTAGTCAGTGAAAGATTCAATAATACAAGCACATTCATATAGAGGGTCAGATTGAAGTAAAATAAGTTTACATTCCTTATCAATATTCTCCAACGAAGAAACAGAAAGAGAGCAAAGTGCACTTAGTAATTTATGTTTACCCCCATTTTGTAAAACTGTGAAGCAATCATTTAAAGAAAGCAGACGTTTAAATTTACGCCTTAAGTTACCATTTTTCCTAATGCCACGTGAACGTTTATTTCTTAGACGTTTACTAAACAGAGAAAATGAATTAATCGATTTATTTTTAGAAATTGTTCCAACATTTAGAATATTATCATTTAATCCAAGTGGGTAAGCTGATTGCAAACGTTTAATCCATTCAAATTCTGGCATGCACCTTGCTTTTAATTGGCACTGACTTGAAGTACTATCATTAAAAATAAGTTGCTCCACAGGTTGAATTGAAATATTTGTTACGCTATGACCTGTTTTATTAAAGTGCTGGTAAATGAAGTTATAAAATTTATTGTTATTTTTAATTAAAAAAAAAATGTTCCCTAAAACGTGTTTTAAGTGATCTACCCGTCTGCCAAACGTATTGCGCACCACAACAGGGTACATTTCAAGTAATAACATAAACCACATGCATAGAATTTCATGAGACATCGGATTTAATATTAACTGAAAATTTGCGGTTATTAACCGATGAAAGAATAAAAGAGGACACATTTAAAAACTTGCAACATAAACACTTCCTGGAGTTGCACTTATTTATTGTAGGATACCGATTACACGGAGCTAAATTACGCTGCGAACTAGAACCCAGCCACATTGTACCTCCAATGAAAGATGTTCGAAGTAAACTTAATTTGACTGTAGGTTTAGAAAAAAGTAATTGTCTATAATTTAACGGAAAATGAATACTACGTGTAATCGGAATTCTCAATGGTGAGAGAACAACTTTCGGGTTTTGTGTAATCAATCTGTCCATAGGTTATTTATTTGGCGAAACCACCAATCTTATAATCACATTAATACACATTGCCAAGTCAACATACATAAAAGAGTAAGAGGCAGCTTGTCAGATAATGGTCTGTAAAAATTCAGTATAACCTGCAGAACTCTCAATTGATGAACATACACGTTTACTGTATAAGTACAGAGAATGTATAAGAATCTAAGTATAAGAAAGGTCTTAAACAAGGTTTCTTAAAAAATAATAAAAACACAATACCGCCACCAGCCTCTGAAGGCTGAAAATATAACAACATCGAAGATATGTACGGGGATACACGCTACTGCATCCACGCAGCACACGACAAACTGTTGTGCAATGCAATATAAGGAGTGACATAATTTTGAAAGTACATATTTGTTTCATTGTATTACATAATCAATTCATTTTTAAGTTGCGAAAACAAATATTTTTATTTTAAGAGTAAGTATAATTTACCAAATTCCATTTAAAAGGTAATTGTTTAAGTATTTTCGTTATTTGGAAGTGTAATAGCTTTACGTGTATTTTAATTGCCACGTTGATTAAATATAGTGCGCAGTGTAGCATATATATATATATATATATATATATATATATATATATATATATATATATATATATATATATATATATATATATATATATATCTATATATATATATATATATATATATATATATATATATATATATATATATATGAGAACCGAAAAATACGTATTTAAATACATTTAGATACGTCTCAATAAATATAAACTTTTTTAATTGAGTTCTGCAAAATAATGTTCTACTACTCGCATTCTTAAAGGCGTTGAAATAAATACGTTTAAATATAACTCGATTAAGATGTTTGTATGGCAAGATTGGGAGGGAGGGGGATGCGTAGGCAATTGATGCATTTTTTTTATAACCATCAAGAAGAATTATTATTAGGCTCATAGAGAACTAGATTTCCAGAATAGAGTAAGACCATTTATTATATACCTGTTTAATTCTTTTATCAAAATACAGGTTGTATCAATCGTTGAAATAAATCCCGTATTACTCTACTCGCTGTTTCCGATTTCGTATTACCATACTAGCCGGACTTCTTGTTTCGACCCATTTAATGACGTCACATTACGCGCACCGAAAATAGGAAACTCCTATTTTATATAACGAAATATATTACGTAGTACATCGTGTGACGTCATTTCTGTGATGAAAACACAATAGTTTTCTCAGGAATGTAAGGACATGTCGGACGTTGTGTTTTTTAACAGTGAGCTATTTGTTTAAAACATCGAACGAATGCAAATCGTATTGTGGAGAGTGTGTGTATCATGCATTAATGTAAATTGAGATAGGAATACAATAAAATAGTGTGGTTTAAACTAAGTTTCGATAAAGACATGGGATTATAGAAGTGGAAGTGTATATCGTTTCAACGTTTATGTTATAAACATTGCCATTGGTTTAAAGTTGTCAACTGAATTGTAAAAACTTGGATTAACGATGTCATTAAGGTAAGCGTGTCGGGCACCTGTGTTTTCCCGGTTCAGATGTTTTCACGCTAATTTACAAAAATTGTTTTCATACGCGTCGTAAATAAACTATGGCGTACCGTTTTAGCCATTGTTTTGTCAGTTTTGTTAAAGCAAAAAAATACAATTGTTAACTGTTTTCGTTAGGTGTTGTATATAATAAAAGGAATATTGCGCTAGTCAATTGTTCCAAGAGTTTGTATCAGTCTCGTGGCTTGTGCACACAAGCCACTCGACCGATTCAAACTCTTAGAACAAATTGACTAGAGTTTTATTTCGTATGTATTTGAAAGTTTTACTTCAATTAGAATGTGGATTCATTATAATACTATTATTTATTAAAAAAATATATGTACATTTGTAGTAATTTATATTAGTGCGAATAAATTGCAACATATTGCCCAGTCTACGGTATGTTTCAATTTCAGGTTTCATGTACATAGAATCGCTTACCATTGACGTTCACGCAAAATAATGTCGCTTTTTGGCGAATTAAAAGCAACAGCGTCACGGTTCGGATGAACAGTGACGTCATTCGGCAACGCTTTAGTTAACAATTTAGTCCTGAATATGCATGCGTAGTGAGTGCATTGGTAAATCAATAATTAATAATATGTTACGTTTGCGGTATTATCAGGTGATGTCTTTTAGGAGGTAAAATCAATTATA
Organism: Dreissena polymorpha; assembly: GCF_020536995.1. NCBI lineage: Eukaryota > Metazoa > Mollusca > Bivalvia > Myida > Dreissenidae > Dreissena > Dreissena polymorpha. The sequence goes on along the minus strand of NC_068356.1, from coordinate 147,793,718 downwards.
CGTAAGACATATACTATAAACGAATACTTATTTGTTGTCTTACGATAGTTTATTTAATTGTAAAAATAGTTTACAAATTAAAATACGGGAAATACGTATGTAAATAACAAACAAAATCGTCAGAATAATGTATCTATTAAACATATTACCAACAATAAATACCGCGAATTGATCTTCAGAAAAAAAAGTTTATTACCTGTCTTAGATGTATCCAGTCAGTGTAGTCCTGCTAGTTTTGAGGGCGTACATAAGGACTTCGTACATCACATGAACGTTATCAATGAATCACGTGATTAGGCTGATGCATACACTCGAATATATAACAGCCTTGCTCAGGTTGAATATATTTGAGAACATTGTATCACTGGCTATCAAAAGCGCATATAGAGACAATTTAAAGTAGATTAAAGCTGGTTTTATCGCTTACCTAGATCAAGCTATTACGATAAGAACCTAAAATAATATACGCTGCTGTAGATAACACAGAACTACATAATTGGCCATATTTGCAGATTTGTTGTGAGAAAATAAAACGTGCCCATCACTTTTACTAATTACGAACCTTCTCGTTTCACAAAGAAATCTTATCTAGACACTATAAATATTTACCATAAACAACACAATTTGGGAGTAAAATAAAAAATAAAACCACCCCAGTCGTTCTCGTCACTTGTGAATTTCGAAACTAGACAATTGATCAAACAGAGGTTACACACTACTACAAATCAGTCTCTGTAATGTTTAAGCTTAATCGTAGCTCGTATCAAATCGATGGGGAGATTACACATCACAACATATTGTTTTATTTGAGTAGTATAAATAGAACATGAGAAGATAATCTTAAATTTGCTATTATAAATTTCGAATTTTCTTCCATATGTGTATGGATCAAAAATGGGTTTTAATTCCTTGTAAAGAAAGAGTTATGAAGTGTCATTAACATCAGCTCGCCATTTTGAAAAAATTAGATCCTGTACTCTTTAGTGAAACATAACAATAAAGCTGTTTATATAAACAGATTCAATGCATGATGTTCCTGGATATGTTGCAACCGTGGCGAATCATTAAGTCACTCCAGGATACTTTAACACGTAAAGATATTCGTATGTGTCTAAAATGTGATGAATTATCATTAAACAAGAAGTTACCCGATAAAATAAAGTAACAAAATGGAAAAATATACACATATTTACTCTCACTAAGAATTAGTTAAATCGAATTTGGTCAATTTGACATGATTTAAATGTATTCGTACTGAATCTTTTATACATTCACCAATGAAGTTTTCTTACCTGGTCTTTATTCTTAATTTTATTAAAGTTTCTGATAACAAATAAGTTTGAATTGTTTGCTGGCTGGCATGGATGAAAAGTTTATACTTATATTCTAATTAACATGTCACATACGTCATCTGGTTATGTTCCCTAATCATATTCAATGAGCTGGCAATGATAAGTTTGTATTTGACAAGGCCATTTATCAGCCAGTGGTTCGTATAAGAAATCAAAGTTTACTTTGTAATGCGTCAACACACTTGGTTTTAAACGTCTTTTTACGAGTCATAATTTAGAATGATAAGATTAAATACGTACTTCCTTGATCTTTACAGAATATGGCAACGAAAAACCTAATGTAAAATACACTCCATATTGTAAAAACATTGACCTACATCTGATCCATCGCGATGTATTATAACATGCTATTAAGATTTTAAAATCTATATAGCCGAAATAAACTTTTTGTGTATTATGCTATTAATTTACCATTATTTTGTAACATCCGTTATAGTTATGCTGAATTTTTGTCAGTTATGTATGTGACCGTAAAAAGAGTGCACTAAAAAGTATAGCCATCTGTCTAAAACAGACATAAATAATGTATTATATGTGTTTTTTAATTGTCAGTTTTGAATTTTCGTCATTTTACAACTGCTAAAACGTTTAAGCAAATAAATATGCTTGTGTTGTTGGTGGGATACTTAAGAGACAGTGTATTTAAGATCATTTTTTCAAAGAAGAGAAAACGTTAATTACTAAAAAAACTAGCATATAAGTTTTAATTAAGAAATATCAACATGTTAAAAAACCAAAGTTGTTAAAAATAATGAATGGTTATCGTTTTCAGATTCGAAAATGCAACAATGTACAAAATACATTAACGTTGTTGCGAAATGTCCATCCGCCTGCGCTTACGTTGTCTCAAGATAAATGTATACACATTTAATTATGCCACAAACGCGAATTCACATTTTTCGGTCTCTTTCGGAACGCTTTCCTTCTTACCACATACGGATTTATTACCAGTGGTTTGCTTTCAAATTATCCGATGATATCCCTACATTACCCACTAAGAAATAATTGACTAAAATTAAACAATACGTGTTCATGTCGTCCTTTTTTTTAAGTAATGTTACGTATATATGTATTCACAATATCATTATATATTTAATTCAAACATCACATGTATACCCACTTAATTAAAAAGAAGCACCACATCATTTAAGATGTGCAACACGACTCAACTTTGATTTGAAGCTAAAGGTTAGATATTCCATATTGCTTCTTGAAAGATAAGAGTCCTCATAAGGAACAGTTCTTTTTTGTTCGGTCCCTTCATGTCTGAAACTCACTAATATAAATATAAGGCTTACTGTACATATGCAGGCGGTGCCAGACGACGTAGTTGTATTTGTTGGAGAGGTTTCCGGACGTAAGCTAACTTGGACAATAGGTTCAAAGCTTATGTTGGCATAAGTAACGTGCACGCTTTAACGTGACTACCGGTCGCGAGGTTTGTTACATAGTTGTTTTGTTATTGTTGTTGATCGTTTTACGGTTAATTAATAATACAGTTAACAACAAAAAAAAATCCAATCAAACGTACTACCTTATCTTTATTGAAATAGGCGAAATCCTGTTGAATTTCCATTATTGACAAGAATGAGAAAGTTGTTTGTTTTTGCAAATTATGTTTGTTATAGATAAAGACGACTTCATAAGCAGCCGTTAAAATAACAAATCACAACCATCACGATTCTAGCAATATTCATATTAGAATTGAAATACGGTTAGTAAAAATATTTTCATTGCTCATTTTATTTCTTAATTCTTGGATCCCTCATAATACAAATATGCGTACGTATATAAATGAGACCATGATTGTAAAAACTTTAGCATTTCATGCGAATATTTGCCAGTTTAAGATGTTTCAATATTATTTTGACTGAAACTGTGATATATACATACGCATGTATTTTGTCTGTGCTTCTTGGATAGCTCAATCATGTGAACATTAATGAATTTGATATAAATTGACACAAAGCTTAGTTTTTCAACAAAAAGACAGTAAACATGTCGGCCCGGGGGCGGGGGGGGGGGGTAACTTCCCAAATTTTAGGGTAGGGGTGTCCCGCTGAGACTTCCGCAATATCAGCGTAAACGCTTTTGTTACTAAGTTAAGAAAAGTTAGAAACAGTTGATTTATAACACCATTGTTACATAAAACAAAAATATATTTAAGAATCCTCGTTTATAATCATGTGTTGTTAAATTACTGCTGATATGTAATGTTGACATTCAATTCGTATATAGTCGCATTAATGTATTTCATTCAAATACTACTTCAGTTTGGTATTTCATCGACATGTTTAAATTTTTTATCGCAGGTAAATTCGTTAAGTATTGTTGTTGCTTTCGCAAACGCTCACTTAGTTGATCACCCGTATTTAACGTTATTCAAGAAAACTAAACCTGAATGTAAATTGATGTATTATTATTATCCTTAAATCAAAATACTACTTAATAGTTTATAGGATATATACTTTTTGAATACAATTGTATTTGAAAACATTGATGTATTTTGAATAGTGTGTTGCACATTGAACCATATTAATATACCAATTGTGATTTACCGCGACCAATATTTCAAATTATTCTGACGTCTGAATGACGATTTGTGTTCATAGTAATACATTCCAACACTGATCTACACGAAATGAGCTACAACATACACGATACTTCATCTCAACAATTATTAAAACCAAAACACGCATACAATATAAGGAGTGAAACTCCAGCTGCTGGAGCAGTATTGAATTTTCATTAAAAACAATAAGTGGTTCCTTTATTTAAGGCAAGTGACCGATTGCCCAAACAGTACAAAACAGCACAATACAACACAATACAAACCAACATAATCACAAAATATGAATAAAGCTGGGGTCACCGCCTTGGAACGGTCAATGCAAAGCATTGGGGGTTTTAACCTGGTTATAGAGCGCTCAACCTCACACTTGGCCCAGCAATATTCATAATACATTTAAGTGTAAATAAAATTTAACGTCATAGCATTGTAACTCAAATTAAACAATAATAAAAGGGAAATAAAACGCATTCAATTTAATTACTATTTAATTACTCAATTGCATTGAAGATACAAGAGTAACAGAATTACAACTTTTTTGACGAACGATCAAATAAAATTATTAACAATTGTCAACTACATTCCTTCTTTATAGAACAGATTTGAGAATATAGAATCATATAGTTAATATCTCAGATAATCATCGCGCAAATACAGGAAGAAGCAGCAATAATGGGTGTAAAAAGTCCATATTACATAGCTTGGTTGTTTATGTGACTGCTAAACAAATTAAAAATAATTAAATCAAACAAGAAACGCCTATCAGAGAGAAAATATAAATAAAATGGAACGTTATAAACCCAATGACCTATGCATGTAGATTACAACTGGGAAAGTCGGTCGTATGACGTCACAAAACTCCATAATGACGTGAACAAATTCCAAGGGCAGTACTAAATAAAAATATTTATGGGGCTGTGCTACTTATAAAACAAGTTTAGGTGATTTAATATTAAGAAGCAAATGAATAAAAATGGTAATTCCATTAAGGCGACATTATTGGAATCAAACAGTATATAGGTGTTTTGACAACTGAAGACAGAAATGATTTGATGTACGATTTGAGTCCAAATGTAGTTTACATGCAGATTTGTTCATACGACACAATGACACAATTTTATTCAACAGTGAAAAATGCCTATAATGTAGTATTCATGCAGATTTGTTTATACGACACAATGACACAATTTTAATCAACAGTGAAAAATGCCTATAATATAACTAATGATTCCAAATTTTAAGGGAAGAAAGATATAGTGAATCGAAAACCATCAAACACGTGTTTTTAAGTACATAAGCATCGTATCCTTTTGATAAAAACAAAGTAATTAAATTGAAAAGTTTAATATGAACATTTGGTTTAACATATTTTAATTTGTGGACACGCTTCAAAACATCTCCGTAAAATGATGGATGGGAGATTCCATTATTTAAATGCCATTTTAAAGAAACATTATATTTTGAAATTAAATCACCATACTTAGAGTAAAATCTAGCAAATTTATTTCTTAGGTTATGATACAAAAAGCCTTGTTTTAGCAATTTTTTAGTTAATATTAGATTACGATCATTAAAATCTTTAATACACGAACATGCTCTGGCATAACGTACCAACTGCGAAATGTAAATACCATAGGAAGGTCCTTTAGGGATGTTGCCATCTAGAAACGGAAAATTTACAATTTCAATGTTAAAATCGTCCCGTTTGTCGTATAAACTAGTTTTGATCAAATTATTATTAATAGTTAAATGTAAGTCTAAATACGCAGCGTCTGTTTTGGATATACACGATCTCTTTAAGACTAGTTCTTTTGGGTAGATTTTGTGAATATATTGTTCAAATAATGGATTATCTAAATTAAGTATGTCATCAATGTACCTACTAGTAAGGTTAAAACAATTAATCAAATCTACTTGCTTAGTTTTAGATAATTCTAACATAAATTCGCTTTCATAACAATATAAAAAAGGTCAGCTATAAGTGGCGCACAATTAGTACCCATAGGAACGCCAATAATTTGTTTAAATATTTTACCATTAATTTCAACAAACACGTTATCCAAAAGAAAAGTAAGTGCTGCACAAAAGTCAAGACCAGTCCAAATGATGTAATTATCTAATATCTGATTAGTAAAAAAGCTGTTGTTTTAGTGTTTAAAGCTAGATACAAACATTTCTCTCTAGCAAAAGTTTTTTCAATCAAAGAAACAAGTTTGGATTTTATTAAAGCGTGAGGAAGCGTTGTATATAGTGTCGAAAAATCATAAGTACTAACCTGTGACACCTTATATTTTTTATTTTCAATTTTATCAATAACTTCTAAGGTGTTTTTTATTGACCAAAATAGGTTAATATTACTATTTTCATAAACTTTATTACAAAATTTAGCTATATGATATCTAATAGCACTTAATGCAGATGTAAGATACACTGATAATTGTTTGGTGGTACAAGACACTGAATTAGCGATAAAACGACTTTTATATGGCGTCTTATGTAATTTAGGTATCCAGTAAAGTGATGGCAATTTCTTGTCAGTAATATTGACTATTACATTTAACTTTATGCATTGGGCAATATGGTCGGTAATAATTTCATTAGGTTGCTTATTGTACTCACAATATGATGTAGTTTGCGAAAGTTCTTGTGAAATAGTTTGAACATAAAACACTCGTCATATTATGAACAGAACAGAACATATTTTATTCACGTAAACTTTACAGTGTTTGTGTTATATATATATGCATACATATAATAATTAATACAATAAGATTATACAGTGAAGTATGGGTCATTATTTAACAAATCTATTTAACAGGATGAACTTATATACAACAATATTCATGCTTATTTGGTACAATGATTAATTTCATATGGTAATAAATATGTATTGTTGGAACGAAAATAGCTTATAATCAAATAACTAGCTGATATTGTAATGTATTCTTTCAATAAATAGTCTTGAGTCTTGTATACAATGACCAGTGTTATAAATCCGTCAATGCTACGTTGCGAATTTTAAAAGCTTCAGATATATATTTACTTAACATAAACAATTCTGATTTGTTGTTTGTATTAAACAGTTGTATCAACTTAAACATACTAGGTCTATTTCTATAATAATGTTTTAAATAAATTGGTCTTAAATGAGCATATGCTGTACATTTAAACATCAAATGAAATTCGTCCTCGATCTCATTGGTAGAGCAGATTTGACAAATACGTAAATGTCTATCTAATTTTTCGTATCTACCAGTGTGTATTCTCAAGTTATGGGAACATATTCGTAATTTCGTAAATACAACTCTGAGATCTCTCGACACAATGAGATCTAGATAAGATTCAAATCCATGTGACATGTTAAGTGTTTTATACAAAGTTAAAACTCCACTATCTGTAACATTTTCTTGCCATTGTTGCAAATATTCATCAATTAGCCTTTTCCGAAATGTACAAATAAACTGGTTAGTATTTATAGGTATGTCACTACACCAAACATAGTAAAAACCGTAACGTGTAAGAAGGTTCTATTTATACTAACATCGCACAAAGCATCTTTAACAACTGACTTGGTAATAATGTTATCACTATCCTTTAACTTTAACCAGTATTTTATAATACGTACATATCGGTTTATATACAATGGGTATCTACCCAGTTCGCCGTATACAGCTACATTAGCTGTAGATTGTCTAACACCAAGCGTAGCTTTGCAAAATTTTAAATGCAGCCTTTCTAACTGTGATGATTTGGTAAACCCCCATACTTCACACCCATACGTAATAATAGGAGAAACAAAAGCATCAAATAACTGCAGTGCTACTCTTGGTTTACATTCGTATTTTTTCAGATTTGACAATAAATTATTCAATGCTTTTAAGCCTTTACCATATAACGTCTGAGAATTAAGATTAAAATTACCCGTGTAGTTCAATGTAACACCTAAATAGTTAAAGTCATTAACAACATCCAAGTATTCATCAGCATATATCCATTTTTCATTATGTTTTAAACCACCTCGTTTGCGAAAAACTACAACTTTTGTCTTCGCAGTGTTCACTTCTAATCCCCATGTTTCACAGTAATTATGCAAATGATCTATTGACAATTGTAAATCTTCTGGGGTTTCACCAATAACAACCATATCATCTGCAAATAACAAAAGAATCAAACACATATCCTGTATAACTATACCTTTGCTATTTCTATTTTGCAAATACATTTCTATATCTTCTACGAAAAGAGAAAACAATATCAGGGAGATTATCTCCCCTTGCCTCAAGCCAACTGCTATATTAAAGTAATCAGAATAGTTTTCGCAATGTCTAACACATGACTTAACAGATTGATACATGCTGCGTATTATACGCAACACTTTACCATCCACGTTAGCTTTATACAATTTTAACCATAGGGCATTGAGATAAATCGAATCAAAACAACGCTTCATGTCCACGAAACAGCAATACAAACGTTTATTCGAATTAACATAATTTTCAATAATTGAGTGCAGTACAAATACTGCGTCTACTGTCGATCTACCCTTTCTGAATCCAAATTGTGCATCTGAAATGGTGTTATTTTCTTCGCACCATTTTGATATACGTTGGTTTAGTACACATGTAAACAACTTAGCAAAATTACTTAATAGTGTTATAACTCTATAATTTTTTATATCAGACTTGTCGCCTTTTTTATGTAACGGAACAATAATACCCTTGGTCCATGCAATTGGGAAATTTCCCGTGTTCAAAATAAAATTGAATATTACTGTAATATGACCAGCTAAAATATCACAAGCTTCTATGAAATATTCATTTAATAATTTATCTGTACCTGGCGATTTCCTTGTTTTAATTAATTTAATAGCTTTACAAACTTCGTCATATGTGATTGGATTATCTAGCTCTCCAAATGTATTCGAAAAATCATTAAAATCGTAATTACTATTAAATCCTCAGCTTCAACATTTGAAGCCTGGTTTATATCAGCAAACATTTGTTCAAAATGGTTCTTGAAATCTTCAAGATGTATATTACTATCGTTATTATTTGTTTTTTGTGACCGAAAATATTTCCAAAAATCTTTTGGTCTACTATGTTTCAAATTTTCAAATTCCTTACAACGTTTGAATTTAAAAGCTCTGCGTTTTTTTAAAATAATGGTTTTATACAGACATTTTAATCTACATAGTTCAACTCTATCTATATCACTATGCGAATTATTATACACATATAGGGCATTTTTATACAAAAGCTTAGCCTCTCTACAGTCATGGTCGAACCATTTATCTGAGTCAGATATGACACATTTTTGAAACTGTGGGTACTTTACTGTGTGCTTAACGAATAATGGATCTGCCACCTCACGTACAATTTCCGTAAACCTATTTACCATATAATCAGCCTTATTATCGCAGTGTTCATCAGCATTATCAACTACATTGTCAAAATCTGCCATTTTACTTATCAGTCCCTCGCGAAACGTATTTTTTTCTTCATCACTCCACTTTAAACGTTCAATTGTATAAGGATCTTCTTTAACAACATGCCTATTACAAACAATATCAAATGACAATGGGGCATGATCACTGAAGTTCATGAAGTCATTAACAGAGAAATTTTGAACAACCTTAAAACTAGTCTCACTAAGAATTAAGTAGTCGATCACACTAGATCCATTCCTATTAAAACATGTATATTTACCTAGTCCAAAGTCTGATCCTAATCGGCCATTTGCAATCCTTAAACCGGTACCTTTACACATATCTAACAACTTATTCCCGTAAGAGTTATTACCGCTGTCCATCGAATATCTTTGTAATGGGGTGTCAATTATATAGTCTTCAGAATCAATATCAGGTATATATAAATCACAAATGATACCGTCTGATGTACAAGCAGTTCTAGCATTAAAATCTCCAGCTATCATGACTATGCCTATTGATTGATAATGGTTAATATCCGCTTCAAGAATCGTAAATAAGTCTGCATCAAACAAATTAGCAATAGGTGAATTGTCACTCCACATATAAACTGCAGAAAAATATATGTCGTTGTCATTATTAAAGAAGTGCTTATCCAACTTAAACCATATAATTGTGTCATGTGTATTTTTTACAATCGATATTCCGTCCTTGATGCTATCACGCACATAAATTACAATTCCACCACTGTTTCGTTTAGCATTCCTGTGTCTATATTTTCTATACAAATTATGACAGTGATATCCTGAAAGATCGATTTTGCTATTTTTACCAGTCCAAGCTTCAGTTAAAACTATTACATCATATTTTGTTATAAATGAAATAAAATGTGGGTCCTCTCTCTTGGAAGTACTTAAACCATTGCAATTTCAAACTAAACAATTTAGCCCATCCGGCCCGCCCTACGCGTCTTTTACTGGTCTACCCTCAATGTACAGAGTGTGGTAAGACACCCAAGCTCTTCGTCCGGCCTGTTTCTCCTCCTTGACCCTCTTGAATAATCGCCTCCTCTTTGCCGCAACTTCCTGTGGGAATTGTTCTGTGACATAGAACTGTGAACCTTTTAAGTTCTTGCTGTTACCACGAACCTTCTCCCTATCGCCGAAAAAAAAAAATTTTGCACACAATGCTGCGGTGGCGCTGGTTATTTGCTTCCCGGGTGGGACCCTGCCCTTCTGATTGATTTTGCTTCTGGCCCATTCTGTGCACCCTCTCGAACCGCATACCGTCCACTTCTTCCTTTGTCACCTTGAGATTACTCACAATAAATTCTCGCACTATTTGCTCTGTCTTAGCAGGTGTTTCGTCTTGCACTTCCGGTATATTTCCGAAAATTAAATTGTTCCTCATGCTTTGGGACTGCACATAATTCATGTCTTCTTTGAGCTTATCCTTATCCCGTTCAAGATCTGCTATCCTTCTCCTGGCACCCTCTAACTCTATATCTACTGAGTCCACCTTATGTTCAACTCTGTTTACTTTATCACTGATCTCATTCGTAAACTTGACGAGGTGTAACCATACCTTTTTCAGCTCCTTGTCAAAGTTATCCACTTATGATAACATTATTAGCAGCCTTATCAGCAGGAACTAAGACGAATTTAGATTTTAAGTCTTCAAGCAATTTACAGAGATTTTGTTTATTAAATTTAGGTGAATGTGGTAGGGCCAAAGGATGTGTATCATAAAAACATATTTTATTCATGGCCATACTAAATATTTTTGTTTTCCAATCATTGAGTGCAGTAATTTCAGCATTTTCCTTCCTGCACCATTTAGTGCAATAATCATGTAAGGATGTTACGATATTCTTAATGCAGTCATCAAAATCAACAGGAATAGGCAGTCTGTACTTAGGGCCTCTGCGTAGCAAATTTCTAAGGTTTTTATTTTGAATGAAATTAAGGTCCCCAGTAATAACATGTCCAACTGGACCATATATATATTTAGAACTTGTACAGTCACATAATGTAGGACAATTTCTTATTACATTTATATCTGTGGAAATAGAATAATAATTAAAAACGATACTTCTTACAGGTTAACTATATTTGTAGCAAATAAGTGGTGATTCAGTATTGCGGAAATAAGGGGGAATCAACCGACGTACATTTTTATCATTGAATATTTTAGGAAGGTCAATTAAATCAAGACCTTTGTTACAAAACTCAATTTTGATACGATTTCTAGTTTTGTTAAGTACATTTTCAATAAAAGGTTTAAGATAGTAGTCAGTGAAAGATTCAATAATACAAGCACATTCATATAGAGGGTCAGATTGAAGTAAAATAAGTTTACATTCCTTATCAATATTCTCCAACGAAGAAACAGAAAGAGAGCAAAGTGCACTTAGTAATTTATGTTTACCCCCATTTTGTAAAACTGTGAAGCAATCATTTAAAGAAAGCAGACGTTTAAATTTACGCCTTAAGTTACCATTTTTCCTAATGCCACGTGAACGTTTATTTCTTAGACGTTTACTAAACAGAGAAAATGAATTAATCGATTTATTTTTAGAAATTGTTCCAACATTTAGAATATTATCATTTAATCCAAGTGGGTAAGCTGATTGCAAACGTTTAATCCATTCAAATTCTGGCATGCACCTTGCTTTTAATTGGCACTGACTTGAAGTACTATCATTAAAAATAAGTTGCTCCACAGGTTGAATTGAAATATTTGTTACGCTATGACCTGTTTTATTAAAGTGCTGGGGTGATATTCTGAAACTTTCTTAGACAAAATTTTCACTAAGAATTCACATTTTTTCTAAGAATTTTACTATAACTGTAATATTTTCTTAGTTTTTGTCTTAGAAACGTTCTAATGTCTTAGAATTTTCTAAGAGTCGCCGAATTTTACTATAAAAGTTAGAAACCTCTACACCTGTCTATAACGTATAGAATTTTCTTAGAGAAAATATTTTTCGGCCATTTTGTGTTGATTTATTGAAAAAAATATCGAATTTTACGTCAAACCACCACAGGTAAGTTAAATTTAACATTGTTAAACAATCTTTACATTTTAAATGACGTAAACGCACCTAATATGTAGATAACGTAACATAAATATCCATCTCTCGTATGTTTACAAACGCATTTAAAATGTGGGAACAAAATTCACCACAATATATACGTTGACAGTTATTATCATCCTAGAATGTATTACTATGTCGAAACTTTCACTTTCCTATTTTACAAAATACGAAACTGTAAAGTGACGAAACCTCCTTAGATACATTTCCGTCAAAACAAATATGGCGGACTTATGGCGGACGTATCAGTTTTGTTTACATCTTCGAAAACTTTAAATGAACGTTTCCAATTTAAATAGGAACATAACGATGCAAAAGCACATCATCTCTTGTGCTTTCAAGTTAAATGCTCATACTGTAATTTTATAAAACTGTATGGATTTAGAAATTGGTATCGTAACAATTCTTGAATTGGAGAAAGTGTAATCTAAATCACATGTCAATTTACTATACTATTTTCACTTTTAAAGTTTTATACTTAATTTCTTAAAAACGTGATGTAATTTTTTTGTTTTCCATTTTTATTTATTGTCATCCTAGCGTTGTTTATATTGTTGGTTGAACTGTTCATATTAAATTTATAATTGGATGGTGATATCAATATACTCATTGAGCAATTGCCTATGAAATGAACATTGGTATAAGATGTGAAAATCTAAAGGACCTATAAGCACTCATACCTGACCCGACAAATGAAATCCCACCTAATGAGGAAATTAGCAACTGTTGCATCCCACTATAATGTGTTCATGATCGTTTGAATTTTTTTCATAAAAGCGGAAATTGTCGATCCTGATTAGCCTGTGCGGATTGCACAGGCTAATCTGGGATGACAATTTACGCACAAGCATTATGCCCAGTTTTCTCAGAAAACTACACAATGTTTCTAATATTATTATTTGTGTATTTGTTTTGCAAGTAAGATAATATGGATATAAACCTTGTTTATTTATTGACTTGTAGATATGAATGAAAGACTCGATACCTATGAAAACCTCACAAACATGGAGGTTGTTCGTAGATATCGTCTAGATAAGGATGGTATTGATCGGCTGAATGATGAATATGGTGATCGATTAGCGCCAAGAACACTTGGCCAAAGGAATGTCTCCGCTATGGAAAAAATAATTGTCACCCTACGCTATTTTGCGTCGGGTGACTTTCAAATCAATGATGGAGACATCCATAAACTGTCACAGCCATCTGTATCAAGAACTGTGACACAATTCACAGAGATGCTGGCTAACCAGGAAACGATGACAAGAAACATAACATTCCCAACCAGTATGCATGATATAACCAGGGTGAAGACGGACTTCCAAGGTATAGCCAACTTTGCCAATGTTGTTGGAGTGGTTGACGGGACGCAAGTCCAAATTCAAGCTCCGCATGTCAATGAGGACGCCTATGTTAATAGAATGGGATATCATTCGATTAATACCCAGGTAAAAAAAATAGCAATTCATGTACACATTTATTTTTACATATAGAAGCCTAACTTCCTACATTCATACATAGTTTTCCAATTTTCATTCAAAATGTGTCTGTATACAGGATGTAATTGAACATCTATGATTCTATGTTTAACTTATTTAATAAAATGATGCATTTGACAGTGACATAATCAAACTTTTATTATGTTATATAGTCTTTAACTGTACTGTGCTATATGTGAATTGTTCTCATAACTCTAAGATTGTACAAAGCTGTTTTAATTGATTTCCAGACTTTAGTGGATACTATATAACTTTATGGTATTTGGAATAGAGGTAACTCTGTAGTTCATGTTACAGTCTCTGTAATTTGAACTCAGGGGTTAGCTCCCTTTCATTTTACTATAAGTGTAAGACGCTTCTTTGTTATATAATTTTATAGTCTCTTATAACTCGATATTTCAAATTGGCAGCATTTTATTATTATGCTTATGTTTTTATTGTATGTTGTGATTGTATATACATGTATGCTGATGAGACTCTCATAAACTAATCATAATAATAGATAGAATCACTGGAAACAATTGGATGTTCAAGACACACAAACTACCACAACTGTTTAATTTTAGGTGATATTCAATGGCCAAGACCGACTTATTGATATAGTTGCACGGTGGCCAGGATCAACCCATGACAGCCGGATCCTAAGGGAGAGTAGCGTATACCAACTCTTTGAACGTGGGCATGTGGCCAGCGAGCACAAATATCTGCTCGGGGACAGTGGCTACCCATGCAAGCAGTGGTTGCTCACTCCTTATTTAAACCCAGCCAATGCAGGACAGGTTAACTACAACAGGTACATGAAATTTTTTTTTTAATTGAACAATAAGATGATTCATATTCATTGTCTACAATATTTATTAGAACTATGAGAACATATTAGAATGATACATTTTGAAATAAAACAATATCAGGTTATGGTTAGTGCTTTTTGAATGTATGTTTACAACTATATCCATGGCATAAAATAAGTTTTTTATTTCATGTGGTGTAGCAATACAAACAATAATAAATAAAGTTTTTATATATTGCAATAATAATATCACACACTGATTTAGAGAATTGTGATTTAAAAAGTATATCAGCAAAATAATTTAACTATATTTATTAAATGTAAATTTGATATCACAGAGCTCACAAGATAACAAGGTGCAAAGTTGAACGAGGAATTGGCCAACTGAAAAGAAGATGGGGAGTCCTGCATTGGGGAAATTCGATTGAAACCTGAAAAGGCTTGTCAGTAAGTCATTTATGTGTTGCCAAAAAAATTACAATGATAAAAATGATGATTTAACATAAACATCACATTTATTTGAACTAAAAATAACAACATAATCATAATACACTGTGTAATATACTGTTCAATGTCATTTTTACAGAGTTATCATGGCATGTGGAGTGTTGCATAACATTTGCAAAGAAATGAACATCCCAATGATTGGGGATGATATACCAGCCAACATGCAGCAGGAAGTACCTTACCAAGGAATTCAGAATGGGCTGCGATACAGGGATTTCGTAGCACTAACATATTTTAACTAAGGTACGCACATGGACAAAACAAGTCTATAAAATGTGTGTTCATTTACATCGGATAAAGACGAAACAAGTCTATAACATGTGTGTTCATTAACGTCTAAAAGAGACAAAACAAGTCTTAAAAATGTGTGCTCATTTACAACTGATTAAGACAAAACAAGTCTATAAAATGTTTGTTCTTTTACATTGGATAAAGACAAAACAAGTCTTACAAAATGTGTGTTAATTTAAAGTGCTGTGCCTTCGAACACAATTGACACTGGGATTTTTAAACTTTAAATGGGGGGAGAAGCCCGATATAAGCCGAACCTAGCTACAAAGAGTCGGGTGGCGCCCGATGATACCCCTGCCACAGAGCAGGTAATACGAGTTATAACTCGGGGGACTAGGTGCCTGAGCTTCTTTCAGCGATACAGGAATTTTGTAGCACTAACATATTTTAACTAAGGTACGGTAAAACAAATTAAATTAATGACTTAACAATTTCAATATGGACATAAGAGTTAATATCAATATACACATTAGAGTGAACAACCCATGTACATTGTTTACAAACATCTAAATGTTTACGATTTCTTTGATGTTAATTATCATTGCAGTTAACAGTAAAAAATAGCATAAACTTGTTGCCAATTTTGGTGATACAATATAATTATCGAACTGTAAAAGTATGTACCTTTCAACAATAAAGAACAATAACATTGAATGTTTAAATGAAGACCGTTTTATCGCACTTCTAAATTATTAAACAGAATTAAACTTGTCAGTAATACTGACACAACTGTACAAAATATACAACTGAAAATGAAGTCCATACATGTGTTAAAAAAGGTGATTTAGAAGATTCTATATATTATTGTATATTGTAAAAGTGTCTTCAAACATAATAAATATTTAAGCATTTCATGCTTTCAAAATTGCTTTCTGTATCAAAAATGCATTAAATTTTCATTAAAACAAATGCTATTTTAAAAAAGTATTTAATTTTTTTATGGACTAAGGATTTTGATAAAAAAAAACAAAAGCTTACGTTAAAAAAAAACATTTATGGTGACTGTAGCTTTTGTGTTAACAACTTGATTTCAAGTATAATTTTTTTTCTTTTCAGTTGCTCCAAAGACATTCAATGTAGTTGGTCGTTTCCGTGACAGCTGCAGTTACATCTGACAAAGAGAATTCATTAGTCATACTTTGACATATGAACTAGACTGAACAAATAAATGTGCTTAGGATTATGTAGTAAATTTAGTATCAACAAGCGGAAACTTGAAGTTATTTTTTGTTTTGTTAAATATAGCAATTGTTAAATCTAATAAAACACTGATGAGTTTTCTGATATTTATTTGTCAACAAATAAATGCTCCCCAAAACTCTCAATTGTCTCTCTTACATTCACAATAAGACTGAATGAGTATTTCCACTTACATTAGCAATCAGATAAAAAGATATTTTAAGTTTTCACTATATTTTGTACAAATTTACAATGGTATGTCTATTAACCCTTTGCATGCTGGGAAATTTGTTGTCTGCTAAAATGTTGTCTGCTAAATTTCTAAAATTAGCATTTTCTTTGATTTTTTTTCAAAGAATACTATCAGAATAGCAAACACTTTGGATCCTGATGAGACGCCACGTTCTGTGGCGTCTCATTTGGATCCAAACTGTTTGCAAAGGCCTGCAAAATCGGTTACAGCGCTCAAAGGGTTAATATAATATCAATCACATGTTGAAAGGCATTTTCAAAAACTACTTGACTGCAAATGATAATTTGTATACACCAAACATATGATATTATGTTTTTATCTGTTGTCTTTTTGTTTTCTTTTATTATGAAAATATATTTTGTTAATACCTGCTACCATAATCCACCGATTCACTTGGCCCTGCCACCACTTCCAAGTATTGTGTTACTCTATGGGAAGGTATTGCGCTGAAAAAAGTTTGTTTCATGAAGCGTATATGTAAGCCCACAAATAATTTGGGTACTTAAAAATCAATGAAGCATTTTAGATAATTCTTGGTTATGCATTTCTGTACGATTTTTTTCACTTGTTTTTGTATTATGTTTTTAAGAAGGAAATTGATAAAACTTTTTTTATGATTGTGCTTGTGTTTCCTGTAGTTTGTCTCGAATATTACATTAATGAGTATGAACATTAAATGCCTTATTATATATAAACAAGCAAATTCGTAGAATTGATATCCCCCGCAACATATCTTTTGTTTAAGGATGGGTGCAAATCGAACGGATGAACATACTACAAATCAAAGGGCCATTACTCCGTTATTAACAGATGGTGTACAATGCCATTTGGCATGCATCATCGTCTTATCCATATATATACTCATACCAAGTTTCAATGAAATGCCCCAAAGCACTTCCAAAATATGGCTACGGACACAAAAGTGCCTATAGTAAAAACATTTTTTCAAGATACAAAGGGCCATAACTCCATTATTAACAGATCGTGCACAATGCCATATGGCGTGCATCATCGTCTTATGCATATATATACTCATACCAAGTTTCAATGAAATCCGCCAAAGCACATCCAAGATATTGATCCGGACACAAAAGTGCCGGACGGACGGACAGCCGGACGGACAACGCCAAAACAATATCCCTCCGCCTCCGGCGGGGGATAAAAAGGTAAAACAGTAGTATACGGTTTATCTGCTTTTAACTTAAAAGATAATAAATAATTATCATACGCAGCTGAAAATGACTCCAATAGACTGAAGCTGGAGTCAAGTGCCACACCTGCAGCACCAGCGATTGAAGGCGACTCAATTCCAATTACATTCATGACCGCCTCTGTCACGATGTCCAGAGTTTTTTGCAAACAACCTCCTCCTTAAATAAAAAATTTCATTCAAGAATTTATGAATGTGTGGTTAAAATTATATAATCACACTTATGAACGTTATTCAAAACTTAAATGAGAGTTTTACTATTGCATAATTTTAAACTTGCTACTATCGGTGTACGGTAATGACTTAATTAAAAAAACTGAATTTTTTGAAGGTGTATTGATACATCATTACCAACAGGTTTTTACTTGCCAGCAAAATTAAAAAAGCTATATTGTTAAAAATGACATAAGACTCAATTTTGTTGATACATGTACTTTACATGAAGAGAACTTACATTTCCAAAGTGATATATAAGACATAAATGTATAAGAACAAAATACTGGGTACTCATTTCAGAGGTAAAGCATTATATTTGATAATATTCTTTTCCATTTTATATAAATATTATATTTCTCAGTTTGCAATTAATTGATGACTACCAGTCAGTGCACGGTCTCTCACGTGATCCGTATATATTATTCTGTGCTTGGCCACCAGGTTCACCCATTTTTTTTCTAGCTTGTCAGCAGATCATTGTACAAGTCCGACACTCTTGTCCACATCTTCTTTTTTGTTTGGCTAGTTATTCCTGTTATTAAATATATTTATTTCATTCATAAAACAATTAACATGATATAAGCATTGATTCTATTGTTTTAAAAGTAGCAAATAAAGCAAATAAATTGGTACGAATATTTTGATGTTTATTATTATTATTAACATTAAAAAGAAAATTATGAATATGATGAGATTATCTTCCATTTTTAAGTTCATGAGATTAGAGAATGGGAATGTGCAACTTTTTGGATCAAACTATACTTTCCATCATTCCAACAGGGTGGCAGTCATTTTCCCCCGTTTCCCCCCTAGATGTTTTACTCACATTTTGTGGGTGAAATGTCTACATAATATGAAAATGTATATAAAGTAGATATTTGTTACAAAGTCATGGATGTAAAAACTTTGAGCTTAGTTCTTCTTGAATGCTTCGAGTTTTATGAGTATATTCAAAACAAAAATCCAGTCTATGTGGACAGTGTCTTCCCTGATTAGCCTATGCGGACTGAACAGGCTAACCTGGGATGACACTTTACCCACATGCATTAACTGCGGCTTTCCCAGATCTAGTCTCATTGTATATTTCAGTTGTATCCCAATGAGAGACATGGCATCCGAAGTCACGAGGCGTCCGAACACTACCGCGTCTTGGTGCTTAACTTCCTAAAACAGAACCTGTGATATGTACAAATAACTTATACGATTAGTCTTAGATACACAGTACAGAACACTCAGAGTGGTGATGGTAACCTTTGATACAACACGAAACAAGAAACAATTCAAGTTGTCATGGAAACACAGTTCAGAAAACTTCATACACAGGACAGAGTGTGATAAACAGATAAGTAAATGAAACTCTTACAGTTGTCTTGGTTAATGTAAGAGTAGATTTGGAAACTTTTTACCGCAGAAAAACACTTTGTTTCAAATGGGATCTGTACTATGCAGCCATCGTGTGTCACTGATACACACACATTAAAACCAGTACAATTCACACCGTCTCACATTCAGCTTTAGAATGTTAACTGATTTGTAGTGTTCATTAATAATTGGGCCGTGCTCTGTAAAAAAGGGGGTTTAATGCATGTGCGTAAAATAACTTTCCAGATAAGCCTGTGCAGTCTGCACAGGCTAATCTGGGACGACACTTCCCGACTAAACTTGATTTTTGCTAAGGAGAGACTTTCTTTAAACTAAAAATATAAAAGCAAAAAGTTCCTTCTCTGATTAGCCTGTGCAGACTGTAAAGACTTGGACAGCACTTTACACACATGCATTAAACCCCTTTGTCACAGAGCACATTCATGTATAGTGGGTAAACACATGCTAATTAATTTATTAAATGCAATGATATATTGAATGCATGTACTTATAAATAAAACACAATTTTGTTGGTTTTTATGTTGATTTGGTAAAATCAAGATATTTATCTATTATCAAACATTGATGCTGATTTTACAAACTTATTGTATCTATTGTTGGCACCTTTTTTAGCAATGAGATTTTTAGTTGAATATGTTATAAGTTGTAAATATGTCTGAGAGATTGGTTTAGTTTTACTTGTTCAGTACCGTAGTGGCGTACATAAATAAATAAAAACTATCAACTTGATGATGGATACATATTTTGTGCTAGTGGTATTGGAATATAGCCGTCGCTTTGTCCGATTGCCTGAATACCGGTACTATTTTGTCTGCCTGTTTGTCTGATAACATATGATATGAAATGAAAAGGTGACAACCATACATTTTCTATTAATACTTCTGCATGTACAAATAGAGAATGCACGGTTGATACTACGATATCAAAGAAACCACGATTGCTGCATGTATAAAAAGTGAATGTTAGGTTGATACTACGATATCTAAGAACCCACGATTGCTGGATGTATAAACAGAGAATGTAAGGTTGATATTGCGATATCTAAGAAACCACGATTGCTGCATTTATAGTGAATGTTTGGTTGATATTGCGGTATCTAACAACCCACGATTGCTTGATGTATAAATAGAGCATGTGAGGATGATATTGCGATAAATCCCGGACAATCGCTCCTACGGACAATCGCTCATTCGCTAAACTTGACAGGGCAGACAGGCGCTCCTACGATGTTTTGGCATGGCGGACAGTCGCTCCTACGATGTTTTTACTGGGCGGACAGTCGCTCCTACATTATTTTGCCAACCGGACAATCGCTCCTAAATTATTTAATATCTAAGAACCCACGATTGCTGGATGTATAAATTGAGGATGTAAGGTTGCTGTATGTATGACTACAGAATGTGATGTTGATAGTGGGATATATAAGAACCCACGATTTATGGATGTATAAATAAATAATGTACGGTTGATATTTCGATATCTAGGAACACAAATTTACTGGATGTATAAATAGAGAATGTAAGATTGATATTACAATATCTATAAAACCACGATTGCTTGATGTATAAAAAGATAATGTAAGGTTGAAGAACCAAAGATTGGTGGTTGTATAAATAGAAAAGTTCAGGTTGATGATGTGATATCTAAAAACCGACTTGGTAAGTCAAAACTGTTAAAAAGCAGCAAACCCGCTACCGAGAAAGCCATATGGATTGACCATTATGGTTAAAGGCTTGACTAAACATTTAAGGATCGTGGGCTCGATTCCTGTCCCGGTGTGTTGTGATTGTCATTGACATTATTTGTACGTCCATTCTTCCCTGACCTGTGATTCATGTAGGGCAGTGTTCAATTTCTGGCGTAAGTATTTGCACTAAGAAGTAATAAACCAACTTACACAGGACACGTGTTAACAGTTTAACAAACCGCTGTGATATTAATGAAATATTTTAGAACACTGCGGAAAATTCTTGCAAACAAAAACAAACTAACAAACAAATCCATGGTATGCTTATGACCATGTTTTGACCTTCGACCTTGTGGCATGTGTCTTTAACGCAATTCTACGAACAAAAGTATGACCAGAACCTCTACACGATGTTTTTAAGATTATTTTCTCAGATGTACAATATGTGTTGGGGTCACCGCCTTGGACGGCAAATACACAACGTAGAGAAACAGTCACATCATACACTAAAGTAAATAAACATTTAACACAAATATTTAGCATCGCAATTCATATAAAAGGATTAAACGAAATCTATTAAATTAATGCAATTGAATTACTCAAAGGTTGAATATTCATCATTACGACAGAAATGCACGGAACATCATGTATTAAATATAGGGATGCAAGCGGTTACACAAATCATTAACCGGTTAACCTGTTGCCGTAACCGATTAACCGAAACTCCTCAAGTGGTTTAAATGGTAAAGATTACGTAAATAATGTCACACCGCTCATACCTCTACTCTCTATAGAACGGAAGTAATTTGAGAGCGCTTGTGTTGATAACATGTCTGTTTCTTAATAACATGTATATTTATATACATTTATTTTAATTATTTTGTAAATGTTTGTTATATTTTGTATTTATTTTTCCTACGTGAAAGAATATAAGTATTTTATTAAAGAATAACACAATATTCTTTTACGCGTCATTACCTTATTTTTAGTTGGGTCACTTACATTACGTTCGCGTCGTATCGTTCAAAAATGGTATGTTTCTTTGTGCATTCTGTTTTAATTTTTATATTAATATTTATTTATAAAATTAGTTAAATTAATTGCTTTCTTAAATAAAACTTGCCTCATACGGTAGTGGTGGCATCGTGGATCACGTACATTACTAACAATGATTTTAATTTCTAATAGAACAAATAAGACGTTAACTCGACAAGATTTTAACTACGAATACAATTCATGATAAAATTGTGACTTATAAATACTTTATTTTTGCTGGTAATGAGTGTTGGATATTGGTAAACAAAACATCAAAATAAGCAGTCCAATGACTCAATTGAAATTGATCGCGAGTTCTATAAACGTGTCAATTGCCTCTTCGCTAATAGCCGCCACTCCATGCAGTTCGCTAGTTAAAATTTCGTGAGTTTAACACAACAGTGGATTATTATTAAAACGTACCCCTTGCTTGTTACCACAAAGGTTCTGCTTTATTGCCTCTTTATCCCACTTTTACAACGAATTCGGTTGATTTAAGCCCCGCTGATTAAATATCATCTATAATCAACGGCAGGAAATGACGTCAATATTTCGACGATACGACTTTATAAATCCAGCGACATTATCCAGTCAAACTAATTTTGTTTAAACAAAAAGGTTTACAAAATAAAAAGTGGGATAAATAGAATAATAGATTAGTGTTGATTATAGATCAGGTTTATCATGCTCGGCACGAAAACGAAAAAGCACTCGCCAAGGCTTTTTGTTTTCTAAGCCTCGCAGGCCTTAAAACCTAGACGCAGCTTCATTATGCAGGATAATTCAAATGGCATACTTTACCAATTAAAGTAACGTCACATCGTACCAGTAGGTTCGATAAACAAAGGAAAAACATACGAATGCTTCAGGTGTCGTTAATAATGTATTAAGATGTAGTTTATATCAACTAACACACATTTATTTTCGATACTCTGCATTTCACGATCCATATTACATATGCATATTTAATATTATTAATATGTATAGCTTAATGTTTAAACGGTCATACGCACCAAATTTCTCTGTTACATCATCAAGGACTATTGTGAACGGAAAAAAGGCACAATGCATGTATATAAACGCATGTCAAACAAATGTGCGTACAACAAAAAACGTATGACAGAGATTCTATAAGTATGCACATTTGTTGGATTAATTCAGAGCACTCCAAATAAGATTGGGTGACAATTAATAGTAATTATTAACAAAGTTGATCTGAAATAAAGCATGAATTTATAAAGTTACCGATTTATACATTTACTCGGTACGTAATGACTGTTAACACTTATAAGTGTACGGACCGTTTTTTAAGTTAACAAACAAAACTTAACAATCCAATAATACACGCCCGAACAATTAAATGAATTACGAAGGGAAAACTAAACACTATTGATATTACCAAATATCAAACCACGCATGAGCACATATTGAAGGCTGAACGGAAGACTGTTGTAACTCATATTAAATAAAAGAGGAGATACTGCAGTTTTCCGTTCAGCCCTCGATATATGTTATGTTTAGACGCCCTAACTTACTACGTTCTGTAGTGCATTGTTGGAAATAAGCATTGCATGGAATAACTGGCATTTACAACACAATTACATAAGCATCATATTACGTATATCTGTCAGATCATTCAAACGACTTCCTTCCCTATTCATCCTCGTATGGACCTCTATCAATAACTCATTCATACGACTCGATATCGCCCGCTTCATAGGATCCGACCTATTGACCACACCATTCTCATCCATGCACTGTGTTATTCTGTTAAAAAGCTTCAACTGCAGCAGTTCTATCTCAATTTTCTTCTTGTTATACCACATTAGTGGCTCTGGATGCGATAGTATTGCCTTCCGTATCCTCGGCAATCTTAGTAATGTATTTGAACCTTCGTTCATCATGTCCGTGATAGTATTTACCCATGTACATTTGTGTCCTTCATCCAGTCCGCATGCTGCCATTAGATTCCTTTCTGGTATCATATAATATGGCAGTTCGATCTTTAATATTGCCGTTCTTAATTTCTCCAATCCTTCCCGAAGCCAATAACACAAACTGCTTTCATTGAACTGTGCCTGTGGATTGTTTTCCGCAAGCCACAATACAATGTTTTTCACTGTGTATGATGTAATTTCTTTCTTTACTGGCTTTAACACATCCTTAACAACCATTTTCAATAAAACATAAATGTAGACCTGGGTGTTTTTAAGACTGCTCATAAGTTCATTCTCCCCAGTATTAAAACAAATCCTCCATTCTAGATGATGATATTCGCTACCCTTAAAACCAACAGGTGTTACAAATGATCCCATAGTTACGACTTTGCGAACGATATCCGGTGGTGGCCAATGGCGAGTTCGCTCTGCCCATCTCGATAGTATGACAGGACAATGGCAGCGTAAAGAAAATACATTGTCTATATGAAATGGCCCTGATGAACTCGGCATTGATGGCCCTGCACGTTCATGGCGAATCTCGTTTGGCGCAGATGTTCTGTCTTTTGCAACATCAACAAATAAAGCACTGCTCATGAGGACACGCCCATTTTCATCTTCACACAGAGCATCACAGATTATTGATGGAATAATGTCGCCACGTCGCTCGAGTAAATTAAGCCTAGAGTGTCCGTGGTAGCACACGCCGGTGTTTAATGTAAACACAGTAGTCTCCCTTGGTAATTTGTCAGAATCAACACCATTTTCTAAACACATGATGCCTTCTACAACATACATCGTATCCACGTCACTTTCATAGAAGCCTGTAAGCCCCTCTGCCTTGCTACCAGTAGTGATCATCGTTATGTTACCAGTCCCTCGAGCATTCATCAGCCTATCACCTTCCCTGTAGGCGTCTCTCCGTGCCTGTCTGATGGGAGGCCCATAACCGAGACAGTTCATCAGAGTGCACATCTCTAGTGAGGCATTTTCACACTGAACCTGATAGTGATGAAAACATTCAAATTGCAGGAAATCATAATATGCTCCTTAAACAATATGAAAGGGTCCATAGCAAGCCAAGCCTACGCGTCCTATACGAATCCATTCATGTTATAACACAATATGTTCTTAAGAAATTAAAATCATCTAAAAACTGACTGAAGATGTTAAATCTGTTTAAGCTTCAATACATAAGTAATGAGTGTGTTTATCTCGAAGATATAGTTTGACTCGTATACAGGATAATCAGATAATCAATGCAGAATAACATCAACGCATAGAGCTTGAATAATGCAAACATTTATTACTGAAGAAATTCACAACGTAAAAAGAACGTAAATTGTACTCATAATCAATTTTCCGCAATGTTATTTTCACATTAAATACTGATATATGTATTTGAAATATGTATGTATAATAGTGTTTTACGAAACCGACTTGTGATAGAACTGCACATACACCATTACTTACAGCTTCTACGTGAACTGCACATACATCAGTACTTACTTTACACTTGCATGTGAACTGCACATACAACTGTACATGCAACGTGTATGAACTGCAGATAAACCAGTACTTACAACTTCTATGTGCACTACTTAAACACCAGTACTTTCAACTATCGCTGCAACTTCTACGAGCACTGCACATACACCAAAACATACAACTTATATGTGCCATGCACATACACCAGTAATTACAATGTCAGTCTTAATGTCTATGTGTATTGTATATACATCAGTACTTGAAACTTCTACTAGCACTGCACATACATCAGTACTTACAACTTCTACGAGCATTGAACATACATCAGAACTTACAACTTCTACGTGAACTGCACATACACGTGTTTGTTTATTTATCAATATCTAAGTAAACTGCAAATACATCACTTCTTGAAACTTTTACATGAACTGCACACACACACCAGTACTTAAATCTTATATGTAAACATCACATACCTTAATTCTTACAACTTCTATGTTAACTTCATATATACACCAGTAAGTACAACATCTACATGAATTGATTATTTACCAGTACTAGCAGTTCTAAGTGAACTGCACATAAACCAGAACTGACAACTTCTACATGAGCTTCACATACACCGGAACTGACAACTTCTACGTGAACTGCACATACACCAGTACTAGCAACTTCTACGTAAACTGCACATACACCGAAACTGACAACTTCTACGTGAACTGCACATACACCGAAACTGACAACTTCTACTTGAACTGAACATACACCAGTACTAGCAACTTCTTCGTGAACTGCACATACACCGAAACTGACAACTTCTACGTGAACTGCACATACACCGGAACTGACAACTGCTACGTGAACTGTACATACACCGGAACTGACAACTTCTACGTGAACTGCATATACACCGGAACTGACAACTTCTTCGTGAACTGCAAATACACCGGAACTGACAACTTCTACGTGAGCTGCACATAAACCACTTCTTACTATAGAGTGACGACTGTAAAGGCCGCTGTTACGTGGGATACCTCCATGCTCCGCCGTATCACGCCATGGATCACCTTCCGCCATCTGTACAATTATGTGAGTAAAATGCGCATTGATTATAAACAAGCTTAGTTGTGTATTTATTTCGAACATAATTGATTACATACATACAACATAGCATCGAACGTCATTATCTTGTTTTCAATCACTTAATATTCATCCTGTTCTACCATACGATAACGATTACTTTTTCATCTAATGAAATACGCTCACAAAGTTATGTAGGGAATTCTTTTTATGTACTTATATTTTTGTATTTATAATCCATTACAAGTATTGTATAAACACTTTAAATATTTACATACACAAGTATGTATCTGCAAACATGGTGACCAGCATACTTATTTAATAATTCAAAAGTATTATATAAGACTACGTGTCAAATGCAAATTGTATGCTCCTACATCATTTTCATTCGATATATTTATAGTAGTTGTTTAAATTAAGCCACGTTTATAATTAGCACTGCACGCATTTATGTGGGTGATGTACTTATTTGAATGTACCCATGTGTTGGGAATTCAGACCGTACCCAACGGTAATAACGTTGATATATATCTGCATGTAAGTTATGTTAATAGAACTCCATCAACACATAAAACCTGCTAAACCTTTTTCTAAAAGGTCATTACTTTAATCTTTTTTTTAAACAGAAAACCCATAGCTTTCAGTGCTTGCCCATTTTGTTACAAATACAAACAACGAAATAGTAAAAGTTAAATATAATGTTTACTATTAAAATACCTTACCGGGTTTTCAATGCGTAAAGTTACATTTTTCATAATTTATATTGTATTTGCCATCGGATGTCATCCAAATTTGGAAAATTAACAAGTGCTTAATAGTGTGATATCTTCTACAACCTAAATTTGATTTGGTCTAAGATTCCATTTATTATAATTAAACAAGTAAAATCAGAACACAATTAAGTTACACCATGGCAAATCTAACAAAAGCCTGCCAATAAACAACAGCAACAACAACAACAAAACAACAATAACAACAGCAGCAGGGCCTTGACACAGGATTTAAAGCAACAACAATGACAATAAGATTAATATTATCGCATAAGTGTGACTTAGCCACTTATAAAAGTTTTAAGTTGACACAGAATTATGCACTACTGCTAAATCATCGTTATAGTGAATAGGCTATGGTCCATATCAATATTTATTATTAATAATATATAATAATATTATTATTTTATTGCTTAAGAAATAATTGGCGTGTACAAGCGTTGGTTATTTTTGTAATAAGCAACGGTTTGGAGTTCCGATGCGTAGAAATTAAACCAAGAGGGCGCAGGAACGACGTACCGTTGGTTATTACCGCAATAACCAACCCTTACACGTCGATTATTTCGATTCTAACACGATTTCATTAATAAGTTATCCGCGATTTAAAGGTCATAAATGAGAATTATATTAACCGAAAGTCCTCCACTTTTCCGCGAAAATGTACGCCACCACAACAATGAAAACCAAATGACATCGTCTTCATTTATAAACAGTGCGCGGACAATCAAAGTCACGTCGTACTTACAACCGTTGGTATATCGGGGTAATAACCCACGATAGGCTTCTTTCTCATTCTAATGTGCATTCGTGTTCGACTGTGGCAAATTCGCAATAACGGTGATCGATTGCATATTTTTCTTTATGTATTTCATTCCAATACTACAGTTTGATTTTCATGAACATGTTTTCTCAATTATATTGAAAGTATATTTCATACTTTTTTATTTTGTAAAGGCTCACTTTATTGAATACCCTTGTTTAATTAACACATAATCGACGGGTAACCGTTGGTTATTGAGGTAATAATCAACGGTACGGAGTTCCGATGCGTAGGAATTAAACCACGAGGGCGCAGCCCGAGTGGTTTGATAACAAGCATCGGAGCGACATACCGTTGGTTATTACCGCACTAACCAACGGTTACTCGTTGATTATTTCGATTCTAACACGGTTTCATTAATAAGTTATCCGCGATTTAATTGTTATTTAAATTATGTTATCCAAACTTCCTCCACTATTCCGCGAAACGTGACGTCATCACAACCATTAAAATCAAATGACGCCGTTTTCATTCATAAACAGTGCGCGGACAATAAAAGTGACGTCACTTTAAACAACCGTTTGTATATCGGGGTAATAAACAACAGTAGTTTTCCTTCTTTGTATATAGAAAACAAGTCACGTGCCGTGGAAGAATGCTAATCAATAAAGCTTTAACTGAACTAATTTCATATGTGATTTTTACCTAAAATATATGTACATAATGTTTACGATTTCCTTTCAATACAATTAAAAGCTGGGAAAGACTATAATTTGAATTTTCAAATTAAATCATTTTGTATAATATGTGAATATATTTATTGGCCCCTTAAACTAGCTAACTTGATTAATAGTGAGTAACAGCAATTAAGAGTTATGATTATTCCGGCATCTTAAAGACGTCTTAGTCATAGAACAAATATTCTAAGTGCACATCCAATTAACTATTTAAACTTTCATAATTATTTAATGGTATGAGTCTGTTTGATTGTATAACTGTGACTAAAACGTCTTATGGCGTCTTTATGAAACCAGAATAATTATAAATATGAATTGCGAGTATTCACTGGGACAAAGATTGTCGGAAGATTGTTTATGTGACCAACCATAGATAAAAAAACAAAATCACATGCCTATGCAAATATTAACAAAATTCAAGTCACATATGAATCAATAGCTCCTTTACAAGTTGATAAACATTTGAATAGGTTTCTATAATAAACAAGTAGCATTAACCCATTAAATGATTAAGATTATCATAAACACGTATTAATTCACCATCCTTTTCCTTTGTATTTACCGCAACGGTTTTCGCTTTCGTTTACCCCTCACCGACTCTTTGTAAAGAAAACGAATAATGTTTCAGGCACACAAAGCCACGAACATAACCATGGGCATTTTGACTGCGCAATGTGTTCTTATTTACATGTAAACACTCGCTTATAAACCATGTTGATTGAATACTACTATTACAGGCTAGTGTATCTTTGATCATCCTTTTAGGAAGCGACTCTTTGGAGCATTGTATAACGAAGTTTGTGTGGTCCTTTCATAACTGAAGCTGAATTATATGAGGGATATGTGTGTGTCCTTGCTCTCCTATATAATTAACTTACTAGACTGCCGAAATTAGAGACTAATTTGGAATAATTGCTGCTATTGCCTACAATGTAATTTGGTATTTTGCTGTGTGTGGAGGAGGAAGTGTGTGTGTGTGTGTGTGTGTGTGTGAGTACACTGAGAAAACCCCACATGTCCGTTACTATGGCCACTTACCTTATTCACATGCACCGGGAGTGGAGATTTAACCCGGATCGTCTTTAAGAGAAGCGCATGTACCGACCACCTCGTTAACAGCCAGCAAATGTCGTTCAGCAAGATTAGGAATCCTTCAATGAATTTAAAGAATCTACTAAACATCATTACAAACAATTGATCATAAGGTTATTTAAGGTAACCTGTAAGACTCAATGTCGCAGACCATCGGCTAAAATTAAAGGAACCTGAGCAAGTTCATATGTAAAGCCATAATGCAGCCCCACACAGCTAACTAACCCTGGATATTCAAATATTAACTAATAAATTTCCCTTCATCTAGTAGTTGGGTAAATAAACTCGTCTTTTTAATGTTTGATGGTCGTACTATGTTCATCCTCAACATTCGTCTGTAAAAGTTCTTAGTACATTCACCTTATTCATCATCTGAATATGTTAGCCTAGCACAACTTAAATATTATTGTTGCATATTTTGTAAAATGTACAAAAATTAATCAAATTTTGTACAATTACCTTTTGTTTTTAAATTATATATGTTGTACAGTTTAGTATATTTCAAATACTTCACTTATAGCCTTAACGCATGATCAAATTTTACTTATCTTGAACAAATTAGTTAAAATATTAACTAACTATTTTTTCTTCATTTTTTTCCGTATCAAGTTGTCTTGTATAACGTTTAAATAATTGAACTATATTTATGGTTTTCATCCTCCAATATTTCTATGAAAGTTAATAACAAATAATTGTTTTCATCATCTGTATATGTTAATCTAGAGAAACACGAATACTTTTTATTGTTTTATTGTTTTTTTGTTTCTTATTAGTATTTAAAACAAATCTTTATTATATACTTAAAACAAATCTTTATTATATACAACTTATTAATTAAAATCATGTATGTATGAATATGCTCTTTACGCGATCAATATGATATTTAAATATTCTTATTTGTTATCACGTTGACATAATGCTTTGTATACATGTAACTATTTTGTAAATGACAAAAAACTGTAAAGTTTACGTCAATAAAACATTCTGTCTGTCTGTCTGTCTGCTAAAATTAAATGTGCAAACGAGAGGGTATGATTGTTAAGTAATGCTAGCTTTAATTGACGTATTGACAGACAATGCATATGGTAATTTGTGTTTAAAGCTATACAAAACAGCATCGGCTAATAAAGCAATTAAGCTATTGAAGTTGCTGATAATTGTATATGTTGAGGAAGTGTTGAAATGTACTCGAAGACTTAGATTAAATCAAGAACATATGGTTGGTAAAAAGGCGCTTAAAGTCATGACTACATTTTGATAAAATACCATGACTTTAAACATTGTACAAAAATTATTATGTCAGTGTTTTAACTCCTTTGTGGGTTCGACATTAAATAATGCTTCAAAAGTATGGAGTTTCAAAAAGTCAGATGATTGAACGCTTCATTAAAAGTTTTACAAACATTGTTTCATATCTACATAAATACGTGTTATGTTTCTGTTCATTGAGAATTTGGTCGGTATCAATTGTATTTAAACGGACTTGTCAACATTATGAAATATTGGTTGAATTCTTAAAAACGATGATAATATTATGCAAATTTTTACAAAACAGTAAACGATTGTAATAAAGGTTATACAAATTGTTTAACACATGCTATGAACATAATACGTAATTATTAATAAGGTAATGAATTTGAAAAACCAAACGTTGTAGAAGAAAATATATTTGTTAGAGAGTTTAAATTTAAACATGTTGACAAATTTAAACACAAGTGGTTTGATTAAATGAATAAAAATTACGTATTAGATATGTATACAATTTGTAAAATCTCTCTGGCAAATACAAAGAATATTGGCACTTTTGCGTTTGTTGTGAACATGGACTATTGGACATGACAGCGGAAAGTTCTAAAAATAGATAATTATTGCATGTATAACCATATCTGTGTTGACAAGCCCCTGATGAAGACGAAAAGTCGAAAGCGCTAGGGCATATGTATAAAATATGTAATTCGCACTGTTTGAACAGCATATTTTTCCAATCTATATATATATATAAACATAACAAAATAAACGGAACATTATTACATATTTCAAAAAACAACAACTACTTAGCAATAACTTAAAACTTTCTAGTCCTCTAGTGTCAATATAGCTTTTACAATTTTACATCGACTTCTCCCCAAATCAAAATGACGATAGTGGGCAACTGAAATTAAAAAAATAAATAATTGGACACACGCCGGAAAATTATACGAGAAAAGGCATCATTTATTTCAATTGAATGGTATGAAGTTGAGCGTGTTATAGTCATCAGGGTTTTTTTTTACAAAAAGGGGAAGACGCTGGACGCTGGGTAAAAGGGGAAAATCGAGCGCGAAAGAGACATATTTGGGGAAAAAATACAAACTGCTCATTTCAATGTCTATAACTCACCTACAGACTTCAGGTTTTTTTTAGAAAAAGAGGCATGTCTCTGACCTTTTTGTTCTTAAACACATGAACAAGTATGATATTAAAGTCAAAGTCCTAAATAAAGTTGCAGGTGTAGATCTAATAATGGGAAATGTTTTCAACTGGGGCCGGGGAATGATCATGTCAATATTATGATTTCAATTTCATGATGAATGGGTTGACGATCTAGATCTGCTACAGTATTGGAAGGGAAAGGTGCGGCAGCTGCCGATTGTATACTTTCACTTTCACAATAATCCGACAGTATTAATCGATGTTGATTACTTGTACCTCCGAATCTTGATGGGTTTCAACGGTTTTTGATGATTCATTCTTAAAAATGCGTCAACGCAATTAATATTTTCCGAGTCCGAACGTTTTATTTTGTTCGTGTATGAACGCCAATTGTGAGACTTTTTTCTGTTTTAACGTTTATATCTTGGCTTTCACATAACCCGGATGAAAATTCGACTGGTTTCCGGTAAATAATTGACGAAACACCCTTCTCGCGCAAGACCTGAATCCAATAAAATAGTCACATGATTAGTTGCCCGGTTTCCATGACGTAATTTAAGAGCTATATATAGAATCACTGGGATTCCGAGATTTGAGTGTTCGTCGGGAGAGAGCGAGATCGTTGTACATGGTACAAATTGGATAAGTGTCGACTTCCCAAAAGAAAAAAAAACATTTCTTTGAGGGTAAAATATTATATTTTGGTGAAAAATTATATTTTTGGAGGGGAAATGGTATTTTTAGGGGAAATATTCTGGTAGGGGAAGACGCCGAATATCGGCGTCATTTTCTTAGTAAAAAAAACCCCTGGTCATTGTAGTAGCATGCCCATATATGTAAAAATACAAAACCGTCTAATACGCGGTTCACCGTGTGACGTCATTTTACTATGGCATGTTTCAATTCGGTAAAATAGCAATCGAAAAACGTGAAATACTCTCGCAATGCTTAACAGAACTTATGCAACTGTGCACGATTTTGACACTGACATCGTATTTTGTTATAAACGACAACAAACTTACCCGTAAACAGGCCATTTAACGGTTATTTTTTGTTTATAATAAAGTAGGGAAAAACTTGTAAACATTCGGCACCGGAACTAAGAAGTTTTGGGGCAGATATTCGGCATGTTTTGGATTACATCGATACGTCGTACCCACCGATACGCAGTTTTCGCAGTATACGTTAAAGAATCTCTGTACACCAGTTAAACATCCAAACATGCATATATTCTCAGAACAGCATTCCACGAAATGAACGCTATTGTTTAGATTGCTATGACGTTGATTAAAAAAATATATATTCCCATTTTACATGTATGTGCGGCTGTTTCAATTATTTAAGAAAAAATAGCTGTTTATTATACATTAACTCGAAAAAGCTTTCATTATTAGAACAAGAATATCAAATAATACTTTTCAATAGGTTTCATCACACCCTTGATGGAAAGTAGTCTATTTGCGTTTCTAATTGATTAGCTCTATTTTTGTATACTGATGACAGAAAATAATGTGTATATTTGAGTTTGAGTGCAATGTACTGTTGTATAATAAACTCTCTGTATGTGTGTGTTGGTCGGTCAATAAGGCAGTCATTTGTACTACTCAAACAATTAGATCATATACATTATGTGAGAAATGGTCACTTTTAGAAATGCATTTTCAAAAGTAAGACAATGCAAACAGTGTTGTGCTTATGCTATTTATCTGTTCACAGTAAACAAAACAAAAACAATTATAATCCAATTACTCGCAAACTAAACTTACACTTAAATAACAACAACACATCCATAATGTTATTTTTGTTCCTTTACAAAGAAGAAAGTCACTTTCGATTTCAAAATATAAATTGAGCTTATCAATGATATATTTTTACTTATTAAGAACCTTCTCTTTTCTCAATCAATTCTTACCCTTTAACATAGATCCGTGTCATAAACAACATAATTTGGTAGACAAATTAAAATAAAATCACTCCAATCGTTCGCTTCCAAAGCGAAACTAGACGAATCGGTGCAAGTGTTTACCTCCACTATCGACCAAATAAAGGTTAGACACTACTAAAACTCAGTATCGGTAACGCAATCGGGACTCCTCGGACAATTCCGCCATAACGGCGATCGTCTCTCGGGTGTATTTGGTGGAAGGATATGTCTAACGCCTCTAGGCGGAAGATATTACACCGAAAATATAGTTCGGGTTACACACCATTAAATTTGGACTAAATTAACTGATAATATAGATATAGAAGGACCAATATCTCTGAGGAGTAATATAATAGAATATTTGTTTCTGTTATTGTTAAACATTAGTTGTCATTACATACAAAATATTCAAATGTTAATTAAATGTGTAGAAAGCCAATTAGTTGTTTATTGAAGTGTAAACAACACCATTATTCAAACTGAAAGAACAAGTATTTCTTAAAGGGGCCTTTTCACAGATTTTGGCATTTTTTTTAACTTATTGATTAAATGCTTTATATCGATAAATGTAAACATTGGATCGTAAAAGCTGCAGTAAAAAATCAAGAATAAAATTAAAAAAAGGAAAAGAACATTGCCCGGAGCAGGTTTCGAACTAGTGACCCCTGG
This sequence comes from Dreissena polymorpha, assembly GCF_020536995.1. Classification (NCBI taxonomy): domain Eukaryota; kingdom Metazoa; phylum Mollusca; class Bivalvia; order Myida; family Dreissenidae; genus Dreissena; species Dreissena polymorpha. The sequence continues at coordinate 147,758,362 of NC_068356.1, read as the reverse complement.
AGTCCTGCCAGAGTCCTGAAGTAAAAACGCTCTAGCCTACTGAGCTATTTCGCCGAATACACACCCTCGACGTATTTTATACGTTATATAAGCAATCTTCGTAGTTGCACAAAATTTAACGACAAAAACAGAACTCTCCAAATTATTCAATCGTTTCGCGTTGCAACGCTTTATAATTTTTAGGTTTTGAAATCGTCAAAAGATGCATATAATGGCTATATTAGAGCATGGTTAATGTTCAGTATTACTGTTTCCTCACAAATATCATAACTAAAACGAAAACTTACGAATCTGAAACAACTTTTTTCAATTTTGTCAATTTACCAAAGCGTGAAAAGATCCCTTTAAATTGCATTAATTATCGGTACAACATTGCAGATGTTCTGCAGGGCGACAAACTTTGAGATTTAATCCATATGTTTAGGTTCTATACCATAAACAATCGTACAACACTGTACAGTGGTACAGGGAAAACTCTTTGGTGTAAAATAAGAAATAGTAAAATCCACTTAGATCCCCCCCCCCAAAAAAAAATAAATCATTATAGTGACAAGCCAGGCAGTCAGAAACGGTATACAGACAAAAGCCATATGGTTCTCAGTTGGGTTTACTATTACCAGTATTGAGACACCAAAAGGGTTTCTCAGGATGGAATAAGTGGAGAGCTTGATTGAATTTGAGAAACAATTCTTTCTGTGCATTTGATGCAACTAAATTCCAGATGTTGTTTTTCTGGCCAGACCGATACTCTTTAGCTGGGCAACCAAAAATCTAAATATGGTCAACTGTCAAGGCAACAATTGTAACTAGAAGTGGCGCGGCAGAGGCCGACGCGTGTCCCCACGCCGCATGTTTGACCCAGTAAGCACTTAAATGAACCTGGTGGTGAATATAATGGATTAGCCCTGTTTTAGCTTTAAGTGTAAATTGGTTATTCCAATAGAGTGGAGACACCAATAACACCTAAAATCACATTAAGAATACAGTTTTTTATGCCCCCGGTAGGGTGGCATATAGTTTTTGAATTGTCCGTCAGTCTGTCTGTCTGTCCTTCCGTCTAAAAACTTTAACATTGCCCTAACTTTTGCAATATTGAATATAGCAACTTGATATTTGGCATGCATGTGCATCGCATGTAGCTGCACATTTTGATTGGTGAATGGTCAAGGTCATCCTTCAAGGTCAAATATATGGCTTCAAAGCGGCGCAATAGGGGGTATTGTGTTTCTGACAAACACATATCTTGTTTTTAAATGAAAAAACAAAGATTTTGTTGGAATTTAATAAGCCATCGTGTATACATTTTAAAACTCAATTTTCCACAATATGAAACAACTTTTTAAAAGGCAAAAATAAATGCTCCTCCATCCCATATGCACGCTAAACCAAGAATCAGTTTTCATAAGATTATGCATAGTTGAGATTGACCGTATTGTCATATGAGATGTTCGGTATCAATTGGAAGTATATCGGTGTAGAAATGAAGAAGTAAATGAAAAATAACCTTAACAAATGAGTGAAAATCTCTGACCCGGCTCCACCCCAACCCCCATAACTTTTGACCAAGGGGTCAGATCTAAATTCCAAATTGTGCACTGTCGCACATGTGCCCATAGCAACCATGTGTAGGAGATAGTGGTCAGGATGAACGGACGGACAGACGGCGGAGCTAACCACATAATAGATTTCAAAATCTAAACGCCTACCCTAAGTTCAAGGTCAAGGTCACGGGGGTGAAATATTTTTTTGCGCAAGGAAAGGACTTGTGCAGATACACATGCGTACCCAATATGAAAGCAATATCTGAAAGGACACATACGTTATGAGCTTTTTTGAATCGCGGTCGCAGATTTCGAAACCTGAACGCGGACCCCACGTTCAAAAATTTCATGCGCATGGAAAGCTGTTGCCCAGATACACATGCGTACCAAATATGAAAGGGACAGAGTATGTTTGAGCCTTTTTCGAATCGCGGTCTCACATTTCGAAACCTGAATGCTGACCTCAAGTTCAAGGTCAAGGTCACAGGGGTTAAACATTTTATACACATGGAAAGGTGTTGTAAAGATACACATGCATACCAAATATGAAAGCAATATCTGCAGGGACACAGTAGTTATGAGCCGTTTCGAATCGCGGTAGCAGATTGCAAAACCTGAACGCTGACCTCAAGTTCAAGGTCAAGGTCACAGGGTTAAAAATTGTATGCGCATGGAAAGATGATGTCTAGATACTCATGCATAATAAATATGAAAGCAATTTCTGAAGGGACACCGTATTTATGAGCCTTTTTCGTATCGCGGTCGCAGATTTCGAAACCTGAACGCTGACCACAAGTTCAAGGCCACGGTCACAGGGGTAAAAAAATGTATGCCCATGGAACGGTGTTGTCTAGATCTACAAGCATACCAAATATGAAAGCAATATCTGAAGTAGTTACGAGCCTTTTTCGAATCGCGGTAGCAGGAAAATCTCTGACCAGGCCCAACCTAAACCCCCAATACTTTTGACTCCGGGATCAAATCAAAATTACGTCGTTATTACCCTCGCACATATGCTCATAGCTACCATTTGTGTATGTTTCAAGGTGCTAGTGCTGATAGTGTAGGAGGAGATAGTGGCCGGGACGGACGGACGAACGGACAGACGGCGGAGATAACCACATAACCCCTACTTTTTCTCCGAAAAACGTGGGGATAATAAACGTATATTATACCAACACATTTTATGTTCCTTTAACAATAAAAGCGTAAACTTTGGATTGCACACTATAACAATTGAGTTTAAAAGCTATATACTTAAACTGATAAATAACCTTTGCGTTTCACGTATCTTTATTACGCGTATAATGTAAATCCTTACCATAAAGAACATAATTTGAGAGAAATAGTAAATTATAATATCATCTTTAGTTCGCTTCAACTATACAAATTGAAATCCTACATACCTGTCCAAGTAGTTACTTCTCTATAAATAACAGAAAAGGTAGACACTAGTTAAACATACTCGCGTTAACGTTTCATTCCTCGTGTAATTTCTGCCGAAAAAGACACCAAGCCCGATGGTTGATTCACATATTTCGAGTATATAGCGTATGCAATTATGATATATTTATTGAAATATACTTATTTGTCCGTGTTTGACTGTAAACGATACACGTTAACGTATAGAAGAAAAATGTACACATACGTGCACATACTATAAAACGCTACTTAATATAGAACATCATAAAATGTTATAGAAATTGTCATTGTTCATTTTAGGTATAGTTATATTTTCATTATGAATTATAGTGAGATATTTTACAGTCTTTAAAGCCCGTTAAAAAACAAGTCTACGTTAAACGTACGCAATGTTCAAGAATGTATTTTGAACACACATTTATTTCAATTTCAGTGAAACTACATGTACAATGTGTTAACAGAAAAAAAGTACCTAACAGCCTACCCAAGCCTATTTTTCTGGGTCGGAAAAGGGCAACATAAATTCTTTTAAATTCGCCTTGTGATGTAAAATCATTTTGTGATGTAAATTAGTTATACATATTTCTGGATATCGTATAACTAATTGCAAGGATAATATATGTTTCAAATGATCTTGTTGTGTACCTGCTTTTCGTGAATAAAATTAAACATCAATCACTACAGCTTTTGGATTTTTAATCGATATGACTAAGTAAACGAAATATAGCTTACTTTAGATGATGGGCGTGGTAGTTTTGCTGTAAAAAAATAATTATGCTCATAATAGGAATTGTTCTTGAAATGGCGTTCAAAAAAGTATTATTATGTTTTCAGATCTTTTTTGTATGAGCTGATTTCTAAGTTTTTGGTTCTTTCCATTGTGATTTTGTCAAAAACTTGTTTGTTGTTGCTGAAAGGTTTTTAATATAACATTAGTTGGTGGTTATCCATATGAAATCAATTAAGTCGACATCTGGCTTCATTTAATTAATATTCATGATAGATTTGTATAGTTTCTGACTTCGCTACGCACAGGTCTAGTGAGTTATGCAACACGTATTTGGTAAAGTTGCTTAAGCATTATTATTTCAACATATCTAATCATAAAGTCTTCGTCATTCTTACGAATCAGAAGTGAAGCTTTTGTAGCGATTTCGAGACCTTCCTTGTTGAAGTTACACCAGTATACAATTTGAAAACACACACGCTGGGACAATACGTTTCTTAATCACTAAGTGAAGCTATCATTAAGCGATAAACTGGGCTTTATATAGACAATCCCAGAAATCGATACCTCCCGGATAACCCGCCCCTGAATACTCTCGCGCGCCTCCAAAACGGTACTGAAGAAATAAACATGGACCTTTATATGTGTGTATAGGTCCCTACGCAAAACAAGGAAGCGAAACGGGTTTATCAAATATATTTGAGGATTTAAAGAGTTTCTGTTATCGATCTGACAACCACATGATAGTTCGTGTTTTTTTAGTAATATAAATTACGTAATTAGTAGAAATAAGGTTCATCTGCATTCGTTTAAGAGTAATAACACACAGCATGGACATGGATCTATTTATGTAGGTCCCTGGCATGAATAAGGTCTTGATTGTCATTTAACATGTTATTTAAAGGTGACGCGTGATATCTTATCTAAATTTCGGTATCAACACATGTGCAGACATGTGGTGTCACGGGCAAACCCATAAACGCTTTTAATCCACACTTGGAACATCGCCTCCCATTGAGCGAATTCGTTCGCGCCTTTATCGCAGATGTTTTGTTCAAGAGATGTGTGTTGATGTCATTTATAATCCGTAATTAAAGAAAAATAAATCACTTATTTTGTGCGTTTTTTATTTTTAAGCGTAAATTTAGACCGTTTTACGAACATTAATACAGACATACGTTTAGGAAATCTAGGGAACACAATTGGAACTATTTAAGTTTATTTTTAAGGCTCATTTATGATGAACATGTCAATCGTGAATTAAGATGTTATTAAGAAAATTTACTAATATTTCAGGCAACATGTATAACGTTATTTAAATAATAATAAAAAAAAGTTGTAAACAAAAGCTGATATGTCCTTTTCAATAAAAAAGTATGACATATCCTGACATCTTACACAGTTTTGCAAGCGAATAACTCCGATACTTGTTCATTTAAATCACAAAATTCATTTCCGGCTAGTTATTTTTGTATTAGCTTGAGAGCGATTTTTTAATAAAAGATTGCTAAAAACCACTCTAGTCTTAGACTAAACTAGATACATAATTTTAATTATTAAAAAATCTCTACCTGAAAATCTTACGGAGTTTCGATAGCAAAGATTTACGAAACAATTTAATAATCACAAACTTCATTTCGGCTATAGCTTTGTATATTACCTTTAAAATGACTCTTACAAGGGAAATATTAATAGCGAAATGGAAACTGTTTAGACAAACGAAGAGATGTATTATTCAATTAAAGAAGTCGTCCTAAGTCTTTAATCTTGCAACGTTTCTTAATGAATATCTCCGGAAAGTATAGAAAGTACGACATTTAATAAGAAATAATATAGGCAGATATCAATTTAATTGTCTACATCGATCTTAAATCTATCTAATTAATATCAAAGATCTATCAAAAAAATATGGTCTGAATGGATGTTTCCAATCTTGATATATTGATAGATCTTTGTTAATATCTCCGGCACTATTTACGCTAAAATCACAACGTTTACTTCACACTTTAGATCTGTCTATACCTTTATAATTATGCTTGAATAATTGTATTCCATAAAGAAATAATCAAACTTTTTACAAAGGCATTATGCTGAAAGGTATGCTTAAAAATGCCAACTCGGCCTTAAACATTACGTGTTGTCACTGAATATTGTTGCAGAGACACATATTTTATGAATCTATCGTGTTGTATATTTTTAATTTAAATTATATTTATTTACGATGTGATACATATCGACACTTGGTTTCATATTTCACTTGTTTTCAATCCTAATGTGCGAAGTCATAAAGTACTGTTTATTGGAATAAAGCGGGTGTACACTATGATAACGTCGTAATCTGTCAAATTCCTCAGTACCGTTTTCAATCGCGGGTTACGTAATAGCCAATTTGGCGGCGCCCATCTTATCGATTCTGGGATTGTCTATACGACTATGTTTGATATTATTCCGATTCTGTCAAGTTGTACTATGACGTTATTTTGTGTCTTAAAACACCATTGTACGTTTTCCTTTAAAAATCTCATCAAGAAAAATTAAGATACTATTTAAGCTGTTAAGCACAGTAAATATACATAATAAACTATGTTGTCATTTGCTGACAAAAAGACCATGGTATGTCACACAGTAAAAATATTAAAAAATCGGCAAATTTTCACGACGATGACGAGATATTTAGTATTCGTTAATATACTAACTGTCGGAAACGGAAGTAAACAACCTTAACCGATATATGTTAACTGCGTTCTCATTGGTCGTATCGATATAATTGTCCAATCGCGGAGCGGGTAAGGAGACTGTACGACTTTGATTCAAGGTCACAAACTGTGACAAAGTCAACAATTGAATATGTCAAAAAGAAAAAGAAAAATAAACGACTTTTTCGTTTGTGTTTCGAGTAAGAACGATAGTTCACTGTTGCAGTTATCTTGTTCCAGTTTTGTTAACGTTTATCATTTACCGGTACCTCCGATTAAATGCACTTTCCTGCTACACTTACATCTCGTTTTTATTCGATTTTCTACAGATTTCGCTGATGTTTGGTTTCTCCGCGGAGTTTTGATCCTCCAAGCGGTAAGTGGATTTATTTGTCACCACATTTTACAGGAGGGTGAGTCTTTCATTAGACATGAATGGGTTAATACTTCAATTTGGATATGTAGCTGTTTTCAATCTTTGATGCACGAAATCTCAATCTTGACTAAATTAATGTTTAATGGTTCAAATATTATTATGCTTATTAAAACTTATTAAAACCAAAGTAAAGAACCTTGCACAATTGAAAAAAAATGTTTTTACAAATATTTCCTTAAGGTTGATTATCATTTTGCAAAATGTGATGACAACGCCAGGCATATAGGTTTGGATGATTTTTCGAAAAAACACACACTTATATCCATTGTATCATTTTTGAACTAATATAAGACAAATCTAATTCCTAACAAATTTTTCTTCAAATGCTATTTTTAAAGGTTGAAAGCTAAATGGGAGGGACTGAAATATCACATCAGAGATGGCATGAAGCCCCATATTCCAGTGTCTGTGAAATCTCCAGAGTCCAAGACGTCACCAACAGAATGGTGTATCCTTCAGCTATTGAGAAACACTGCTGTGAGACAGCTTTATCGAACCATGATGCACATCATAGAGATTGTTGCCTCTCTTCCGGTTTCAAATGCATGGCCTGAAAGAGGAGCCAGCACTCTAAAGGTTACCCTTTTGGAACATGATTGTCTTTTATTTACTTAAATGTTAACAGATCTTGCTTCTCTAAAATTTCAGCATTTTTTTATATGTAAAAACCAATCAGTTCCAATGGCATTTTAGCCTTTTCACTGTCTCAGTGATTTTTTTAATCTGCGAGTCCTTCATCCTGGACTCACAAAAACCTTTTAAGATGTACAGTTTTGAGTTATGTGGGTTTTAAAAATGCATTGGAATTTCTAAAAATATAATAGTGTTTAATATTTGGACTGGTTCTTTCAATTAGGGAACTCATAGATTTGCAAGTTATCGAGTCCCAGGACTCATATGAGAAAATTTGTAAAAATATCACTGCTGTCTCATACCAAGTCATTTCTTGCCAAAAATGGAATTAAACTATATTGTTAGATAATCATTAAATCCCATTTATAGGCTCTCAAAACAAGGCTACGCAACAGACTTAGCACAACTATGCTGGAGTCCCTGATGCATGTGTGCATAAATGGTCCTGAGCCAAACAGGTAAAATGGCATCTTTTCCAGGGGTCCTCTGACAAAATTGTAATGTCATTCATGATCTTGCACAGTGTCTTCTATTATAAATGGGCCATTCATTCTCTTCCTTAAATAAAAAAAAGTTCAAAAGTAAAATTTAATCTGAAAAAAATGCTACATTTTCATATTGATTACATGTATTTTACTATTTAAGTACTGAAGCCAAGCAGCATGTCAAGTCAGCAGTCAAGTTGTGACTAGACAAGAAGGAGAGGCGGAAGATTCCCCCAAAGCAGCAAAGGGCCTTAGCATCAGCACCAGTTATTACCCTTGTGAATGCTGGGGTCCAGACTGATGTAACTGAGCGGAATGATGAGCTGACAATGATTGAGACAGCTGTTGATATAGCAATACAAAAACTTAACCTGGCATCAAAGGAATATGACCCAGAAACAGATAGTGAATAATCGGATGATGCTTGTTGTGGCAACTAGTCTAGTTGCCACAACAATCATCCTCGATAATTCGCTATCTTATTCTGGGTCATATTTTAATCAAGCAGGGTTGGCGAAATCAAATGTCCGAGTTGCCCGAGTCGTACATTTGCTTGTCCGGGCAACTGATTTTTTTCAATGAAGTTGTCCGTGGACAACCAGGTGGGTTGAGAAATACAAAAAAATAGATTGTATTAGAGCCGTTATTAAGTTTTACAAAACCGGATGTTGACACCCGATAACATTGTCAGTGCTATTTTCGGAGCAATCATGCTAAAATATTGGCACTCTCCTGCACAGTGGTCTTGCTTATTCTATAAGCATGATAACAGACCAGGAGGCTAGCATGCCGCATTTTCATCATTCGGCCCGTCTTTTTAATAGGCAGTGTACAGACTGGTTTGCTCGTTCATTCCGTACCTAAATGTTGAACGTTCGTCTTAAATTTTAAAATGCATTATTAATACCAAAGGGGAGGTATAAAACCCGGAAATGTCCGGAAAACCCAGAGTGTGTCACATTGCTCCTACCTAACTAAATTTCTAGACTCACAAACGTCGGGACGTTGGGACGTGAAAAGCCGAAAGCCGAGTTGGATTACGTACAGTTCCGTTGATTGGGTGACAAGTTATATTAAAGTTGAACAAAGACGGTAAAATAGTCATTATGTATTAAAAACATATATATAATGTATAATTTGAACATTACATTTCCTGGTTTATTTCATTTGCAAAAAATGAAAATTATATATTGAAATACTGTTTTAAACACCGCTTTGGTTTTAACGGAGTTGAATAGTAGAACTCACTACATACAATTACGACTGACTTATAACATTATGACGTATTTTCAGGTGAGCTTATGAAGCAATATTATACATTGAAAGCAAAATCACACTTCTACCTGAAGTACAACTTACTCGCGTGTGCTTGATTGGTTTTCCAATTTTATAATTCAAACCCGAAACTAAAAAAGACAGGAAGAAAATTCATTCAAATTTAACTGAAATGGATGTAAAGACCGGAATAATATGTTGAGATAAAACACCAAATAAGACGTTAACAGGAAAAAATAGTTTTCCCTGACAAAGAAGAAAACTTGAACAATTGATCATATGATACGACACCATTGAACAGGAAGAAAATTCATTCAAATCCAACTGACACGTATGTAAAGACCGGAAGATTATGTTGAAATAAAACACCAAATAACACGTAAACAGGAAAAAAATAGTTTTCCCTCACAAAGAAGATAACTTGAACAATTGATCAAATGATACGAAACAATTGGACGCGTCTTGCCAATCCGAAAGCAATGGCGTAAATATTGAGTGGAGATATTTGGTAAACAAAATAATTATGTCAGCAATATATTTCGGCGTTTTACTCAAAATATCCCGCTTATAAATCCGGTTGTGTACGCAAAATATAAACACGTGTAATGTTTCAAGACACTTAATTTTTATACTTTGTTCATCAGTGCTTGCTAGTCTTCCTAATGCTTCATTTCTTATCAATGGCGTTGATACCATTTTAAAAATACTGTAGTACGTGTTAACCATGTAACCAACAATCCAATACGTTATAACATAATACTACTGTTCTGAATGGTTTGATATAATGCAACCTTTGTGTCATAAACGCCTCATGATATTGTGAATAACCAGGATGACTGACCAAAAAGGTCAAAACACAAAATGCATTTGCAAAATGTGAACTCCGTTAGCCTGATGACAGGTTATCAACAATTATGCTGGTTTTGCAAGTCTATTATTTTAATAAAATACTTTTAAATACTGTTGCTCAAAAAGATACAGGGCAACGTATACATACAAGTAGTATTTAAAGACGAATGTGCTGTTCATGTATAACTTGGTTTGAATAAATATAAGATAATAAAAATGTCAAAACAAAAGCTAAATGGAAGAAGTTCAGGATTTATTTCGTTATTTCATTTAAAAACTTGTACTTTCGTAGTAATGGCAGTCAACACAGTTTTGAAAATAACCTGGAGATATGGTATGTGTTTGTCTTGTGTAAAACTTATTTCATTTACAACTTATTTTATTTGTTGTTTTTAAACGTGTATTCAAAAACAAACCATGCAAAATACGAAATTTGATATTGATCAAGTGTTACATTAATAGTTGTAATTGAATAGGTTAATAACATTTAAATGATGTGTCAATATTATATTCATGTTCTTATCAAAATATGCTATGACGTAACGTCAAAAAGTCCGTCCATCAAGAAAATTGCGCATGTGATGTAAATGTTTTCTTCATAAAATTTCATATAACGTTTAGCGAATTATGCTGATGAATGTACGCTGTTTAAAAATTGTGCATTATGGATGAACTAACAGATTCGAGTCAAATATCAATTATAAATAACGTTAATATCAAGTTGCATCTGCAGGAAGTTATTGTATCGTCAAAACAAGGCCGGTCATTTTAGGCATGTGGCCAATTGCAATTTTATTAGACACAAGACAAAAACACGACAAACACTGGGGTCACCGCATAAACATGGCCAATAGCAAAGCAACGCATAGCCTGAGGTTAAGAGCCGGTTTAAGGGCGGCGAAACATTACACTTTGCCAAAAGAAAAAAAACCTTTAAAAGCAAAACACTAATTAACCTAATTGCATGACAATTTCAATCAAACTACAATAAACTAGAATACGCTTAATTTGATTAAACTATTCAACTACTCAATGGTTGTGTGTTCACCAGAGCAACATAACTGTAACTTTCTAAGGCACAATGAAATGAAACAAAAACAACGTCGCATGTTTTGAATAAAATAATAAGTTCACTCCAGAAATAAGATCATGAGGGAAAATGGTCAAACCACCCGCTGTCTTTTCCTTATTGCTCTCACGACAACAAAAGCCACCATATATGCTATTCACCCTCAATATAATATATAAATATATATAGATCAAAATCATTCGTAGGCACTTATCAGGATCCTCTTTGCACGTACCATTATAATTAATATCGAATTAATAAAACTGTTTCCTCTAAACCACTTTTACCTTTTCCGGGTTTTCCATTAGGCATTTTTTGTGTGCGAAAAAAACCTAAAAGTAGACCGACTTTGATCGCGATTTACAGACCGATCCCGACCCTGCCATACAATATGATTACATCGTTAGAATCTTTGGAGGCTCCTTTTTCCAACGGTACCATTATAATTCATATCGGACGAATAATAAAGCATTTATAATCATTTTTACCTTTTCCGGGTTTTACCTAAAAGATTTCCGGGTTTTATACCTTCCCATACCAAATGTTGGCTAAATTCTAGCATCATTTTTTTCTCATGTTATCCATACAAATTCGAGCATTGCCGGATGGTTACGTTGCATATGGAAATGGCTGTCATTAAAATTCAGAAGTCTTTGTCGGATTACACGTTTACTTATGCTCATTTGAGAATAAAACAAAACGTTTACAGTTGTGTGTAATTAATTTAACGAGTCTTTGTTAAAACGCTTAACGTGATGGAAAAATGTTTTGACAATATTACGCATGAAATGCACAATTTCCACGAGGATAACACCGTTGCCATCATCAGTTTTCTAAGAAACTGGCCACTATTTTATCTGATTAGAATGGTACATGTGTAGGTATAACAATAAATGCGTTAATAATTTATATAAACATTAAGTTTAACGGACATTGTTGTCCGTGGACAAGTATAGTTTTCGCCACCCCTGTCAAGTCTAGATAAGAATCATCTTAAACCTTTTTTTATTCTGGAAAATTTACTATTAAAAGTCAAATTGGTGTAACATGTTTAAATGTTGTTTTTTTATACATGTATATCTGTTATTATCAAAATCTTGATAATTGCAGAGACTTTCATTATCTCTCAATATTCTTATTTGGTATTTTAATTTGTGCTAGTGCTTAGCATGTACACTTCTTTTTATCAGATTATTATTAATTAAGTCATGTTCATGTACTCATTTGTTAATGTCAGTTAAAGTGCCAGACATATACTAATCTTATATCAGACTGTAATTTATGAAGTAATATACTCGTTTGGTAATTTCATTTTAAATTATGACCAGCACTTCAAATGAAATTACCAAACGAGTAATGATAAACTCTTGTTAAAATGTTATTGACATTGAAATTGTTCTTTGTCAGTCTGACAGGTCAATTTTTGAAACTGTTTTAATGATCTCATGTGCTAAGAGTTAACACTGTAATTGTACTGTTTTATTGTGTACTCTTAACAAAGTATTACTTATAAATGTTCAGATATTTGCTCATAAAATGCTTCAGTATTATTGTTTTAATTATTGTGATGTTTATCAGACTTTATTTTTCTTAAGGTTACTTACTCCTTTGGTAATATTATTTGAATTGCTAGTCACATACTCTTGGTAAAATGGGATCGTGTTTAGTAGAGGTTAATTATATTGAATGTTATTGTTTGACAGGTGATAAAGATGTTTACAGTTTGAACTGTTTCTCCTTATTGGCAAAAACTACTTGTAGACTAGTCATTTAACTTCCAATAATGACAATAACATTTCAAAATATATAACTAAACCAATAATTGGTTTAGTTATATATTTTGAAATGTCATTGTCATTATTGGAAATTACAACTTATTAAAATGTTAAAATTTCCATTGTTTGTTTAATTCAGATTTTCATTAATACTGTAAAGAATACATGTTATGTACTGCACAGAAGTTATACATTAAGCTAGGGCCCGGGCCCGGGCCCGGGCCCTTCCCCCTTCCCTTTTTTCTGTTTTGAATCTCTTAAAAATACAGGTGTCTTAAATCTCAGGAGAAGCGATTTCTTTGTTTCAAATAAGCTAAATTGCAAGTGCTTCCAGGGGCCTCTGGCCCCCTGGACCCCTGTCCAGGGTGTGCCCTGAACCCACCGTATGCCCTATCG